>NC_039363.1:168886971-169131532 GCF_003573695.1 Papaver somniferum | reverse complement strand
CCCCCCCCCCCCCCCAAAAAAAAAAAAAATATTGGGTCTACTCTCTTCATATGGCAGTCTATCTACATAATCTTCTACCCACCAAATTCCTTAATTTTCACTCACCAGTGTCTATTCTTTATCAACGACAACCAACATATGAACATCTTTGTACCTTTGGTTGCCTTTGCTATCCTAATCTCTCATCCAAAACTCCTCACAAACTTTCCCCTCGTTCCACTAGATGTGTCTTTCTTGGTTTTCCTCCCAACCACCGTGGGTACCGCTGCCTTGATCTTACCACAAACAAAATAATTATCTCTCGTCATGTAACTTTTGATGAAAATGTCTTTCCCTTCACAAATATCCATCCAAATACTTCTTCTAATGACAAGTCTCCCCCTTCCCATCTCATTCATCCTTCCTATAATCTATCTTACCCATCTACTAAAACTTCCACACTTCAAAAAACTACCACCTTAACTGGACCGTATACTCCTCCTCATCGTCGGTCCATCTCCTCTTCTGAAACAACAACTCAGACCCCCCAACAAACTCCAGCCACCACATCCGTCCATTCACCTTCTCCACGTCTTTTCACCTTCCCTTCTCTGCGACACTCAAACATTTCCACTAATTCACGTCTGTCCACTTCTACTTCTCCTCCATGTCAGTCCCCACTTCTGTCCACTTCTGCGACATTTCCAACATCTGTTCAGCTTCCCTCTCTGTCAGACCGAACCACCACTCCCCATCTGTCCATTTCTACGTCCGTCCAAACACCTACTCCTCCAGCGTTTGTTCAACTTCCCTCTCTGTCCCCACTCCGGTCCACTTCTGCGTCTGCTCCTCACTGCACTGTCTCAACAGCTGTACACAACATTCCGACACCTACTGTCCCTCTGACACCATAACCTGCTCCTTCTACCGTTACTGCAAATCCACCCAATATTGTCCCTCCACCCAATATTGTTTCCACAACTCCACCTCCTAGTACATCTCGTCCTGTGACTAGAGCTTCCCGTGGCATTTACAAACCAATCCACCGACTCAATCTTCATGTCCAAACTTTACGCCATATCTCCCCAATTCCTCGCTCTCACTTGTATGCTCTTAGGGATATAAATTGGAATGCCGCCATGAAAGATGAGTACAATGATACGTTGAAAACTAATACGTGGGAACTTGTACCAAGACCACGTGATGCTCATGTCATTCGTTCCATGTGGATATTTCTCCACAAATTTAATGCTGATGGTTCTTTGCAGCGACACAAGGACCGTCTTGTTGTTAATGGTAAATCTCAGCAGGTTAGGGTTGATTGTTTTGAAACGTTTAGTCCGGTTGTCAAACCTGCTACTATTCGTACTGTTCTTACTATTGCTACTTCACGTTATTGGAAAATTTATTAGCTAGATGTCAAGAATGCTTTTCTCCATGGTGATCTGACGGAGACAGTTTATATGCATCAGCCTCCGGGATTTGTTGACCCTGATCACCCTGATTACGTATGTCGACTATGCATATCCCTATATGGTCTCAAGCAGGCTCCTCGGGCGTGGTTTCAGAGGTTTGCCAAGTTTATTACTAATTGTGGTTTTCGTGGTAGTGTGTGTGATCCATATCTCTTTGTTTATCAATCCGGTTCAGATACGACATATCTGCTATATGTTGATGATATTGTTTTGACTGCCTCTAACAATACTCTCCTACACCGCTTCATTGATTTGATGAAACGGGAATTTGCCATGTCTGACCTTGGACCGCTACATCATTTTCTGGATATTACTGTCACTCGATCATCTTTAGGGTTATATTTGTCTCAGTCTTTATATGCTCAAGACATCATTGCTCGTGCCTCCATCACCAAATGTAACCCAGTGACTACTCCGGTCGACACCAACTCCAAGCTCAATGCTACTTCAGGTCCTGCGATTAAGGATCCTACTCTATACATAAGCCTATCTGGAGATTTACAGTATCCCACATTCACCAGGCCAGACATATCTTACGCAGTTCAACATGTATGCTTATTCATGCATGACCCTCGAGAGCCTCACATGCAGGCCCTTAAGCGGATCATTCACTATCTTCAGGGCGCAATTCATCACGATTTGTTTATCTCAGTCTCCACTACTTCTGAATTAACGACATACTCTGATGCTGATTGGGCGGGATGTCCTAATTTTCGTCGATCGACTTCGGGTTACTGTGTCTTTCTTGTTGACAACCTCGTCTCCTGGTCATCCAAACGTCAGGCAACAGTTTCTCGATCCAGTGCTGAAGATGAATACCGGGGGGTAGCAAATGTTGTCGCTGAAACTACATGGCTTCGCAACCTCCTTCTAGAGCTTCATCTTCCTCTACGACGTGCTACTATCGTATATTGTGATAATGTGAGTGCGATTTATATGTCTGGAGACCCTGTTCAACATCAGCGCACCAAGCATGTGGAAATTGATATACACTTTGTACATGAATGCGTTAGTATTGGTGACATTCATGTTCTTCACGTCCAATCTGAAAACCAGTATGCTGACATCTTCACCAAGGGTCTACCTCGTCAGCTATTTGTTCGTTTTCGGTCTAGTCTTAGCGTTTGCTCCTCTCCCGCGCAGACTAAGGGGGTGTAATAGAATATTATGTTCTTACTGTATTTAGAATAAGGAGAATATTCTCCAGCTTAACTATTTGTAATTCCCAAAGATATTATTATTGGATATATAATCAAATCCCGGAGAACAATTCTCTCTAAGGACATTATCATCGAATCCAAGACTTCATAAACAAACTCCTTAAAAACCACTTGTTTTAGTTTTATCGCCGCATTAAACTATAGTTTTATAAGCTCATGCTCCTTCCTTCGCTACAAATGTAGGATACTTACTCTCTGCAAAATGTAATGAGAGTTAATAACTATTATAATTCTTGAAAAGGAAGTAATGCTAATCACAAATGTCCACGTTGAATTGGTAGCTGTTACAAATTATAAAATTCGTTCTTAATGGAATAACACCCTGTTAAGAGACAACTTAACATATAGTACCACACGGAATACTAAAGAAATCTCGAACACTCAGATGAGGCTTCAAATATGTGCGAACAAAGTATAGTGACTCAGCGTAACATAATAATATACTTCATATTGTATATAAAGACCGGCACTTGAAACATGCATGCCGCCACAATTCGAGATAGTTGTAGTGCGCAATTGACTAAATAACATTAACATGCAAATAAAAAAACAGTTACCATACAGAATAACAGAACCAATTGATAATCCGGTCTTATATTCCCGAAGAACAACCTGGATTAATCAATCACCTCTCAACAATATTTCTTGAATACACAAGCAGATGTTGAGGAATCACAAACAATGAGACGAAGATGTTTGTGACTTCTTTATCTTGCCTATCGCATAACTCTCACGATCTCAAGCCAATCAATAGATTGTGCTCGTACGATAGAAGATGCAAGATCATATCACACAACTACGATAAAATTAGTATCCGACTGGCTTCACAATCCCAATGAAGTCTTTAAGTCGTTAACCTGGTTTTAGAGAAGAAAACCAAAGGTTAGAGGAGAATCGACTCTAGCGATCGCACTAGTATCACACAGACGTGTGGGGATTAGTTTTGCCCAATGCTAGATGTCTCCTATATATAGTCTTCAAATCAGGGTTTTGCCTTTGTTATAAAGCAATCCATATTCACCGTTAGATGAAAACCTGATTTTGATTCAAGCTAATATTTCTCAACCGTTAGATCGAAAACTTAGCTTGTCGCACGCACTTGAGATATACGTTAACTGGGTTTGTGAAAACCGTTCCCAAACGTGTACGTGTATGTTGGTTCAACATAGTAACCCAAAAGGTTAACCATATGAGCATCTCATATTAACCTTGTTCTTCTTCACCATAACTAGTTCAATTGAATCAAATGAACTAGTTAGAGAGTTGTTCAATTGCTATGAGATCTTATGTAACTACACAAAACACAATTGAAACAAAGATGATTCGATCGATTGAATCGGCTCATGAACTTTATATCCACGGTTTGCATAAAGCATTCCTTAGTAATTTAAGTTTCATGTTCAGCGCACATCTTTAGATCATAACCTACTCAAGTACGCAAGCAAGTTCGCGGACTTAAGGCAACCGGCAGAGTTTTCCAAACTCAGCAGAAAATCTCGGCAAGCAGACTTCCGTAAGTTCGCGGACTAGGTTCGCGGACTGAGTTCGCGGACTAAACACGCAAACGAGTTTTTGAAAAATCCCAGCAGAAATTCTCGGTAAGAGAACTTCCGTCAGTTCGCGGACTGAGTTCGCAAACTGAGTTCACGGAGTTGGCAAAGCCAATTACTCCGGTTTCTCTCAATCAACAAAGTTCGCAAACTTCGGATTAAGGAATAGGACTTATGCACATATGTGTTACCAAACAATGCTTATATCCATCATTGGTTATATTGACCTAAACTCTCATTCCAACCATTGAAACATTCTTAGAGGACGTTATAAAGTTGTTACACTATTTCTCGTCAAAGCGATTTTCAAAGTGATTGAAACAATATGACTTTCGTCATTAGGTGAAGATAAACCCGATCAAAGCGAAACGCTTTACCAACACATGATTTCGAGATATAGATAGGCGAGATATACTCGGCTCCAAATATCAAATGTGTATGATCCAGTCTATATATCATACGACTTTTGTCTCATAAGTAGTAGGAGATAGAAGAGATAGACTTTTGAGTGATACATAAGTTCAAGTATCCACATACCTTTTTGTTGATGAAGTTCCACGTTTCCTTGTGTAGATCTTCGTCGTTGTATGATGAATCACCATGAAGTCCTTGAGCTCAACTACACTTTTCTATCCTAGTCCGAGACTTAGCTATGTAGACTAGAAATCAAGACTCATAGTTTTGATCACTAACATTGACAAACATGCTTGAGATAGCAACGCATGCGAGGTCGACCGATCTATGCTCTAAAAATCTCTCATTTGGTCAATTTTAGTGACAAAACTATTAATACATATGGAATACAAAAAAGATAAATTTAGTGGCTCCTATTCCATAGTCTAATCTTCAGCGTTCCCTGAAATCTTCGTCCTTCCAAGTACTCCAATGATCCCAAAGGTTGTATGTTTAGCATCACCTTTGTTGAAGATCCGTAGCTATAACAATGAGAGAAAATCGAGATTCTCGACCATTATTATACAGTGACATAGTATTATTATGTAACATCAAAGTCCAATTGCATCACGACTTTAACAATAATACTACGGTGATATGTATCGCTCCCCCTTAGTCAATACTCCATTTCGATTATGGAAACCACTCCCCCTTACACAATGATCCGAAAACCATATGTATTTGTAGTGTGAACTACATTATTTCTCCCCCTTTTTGTCAATAAAATTGGCAAAGGTAAAAGAACGGGATCATAATGAAATTTCCATAAGAGACATTTCATAGATCAAAAGAAAAATACATACCAACTTAATTTAGATGCAATCATAAAGCCGAAGCTAAATGCATTCATCTAGGAGTTTTAAGATACAAGATAACCGCTATAAAATTCCAAAGCCGCACACCCCGCAAGATATTACCATTAAGCACAAGTTCAAAAGAACTCTCCCCCATTTGACGTCATTCCCGAAAGAACAACAAGAGCAACCTTAATTTCGAAATAAAAGAAGGATTTTTAATTGGACACCAAAAACCATAGGAATGATTTTCTATATCCAAAACTCAATCAAACTAATCACAAGTAAACAAATGATTAAGGGCTATTTTGTGTTTCCTCTCCTTTCAAGATCTCTAATTAGTATTTCCTCCCCAAAAAGATTGAAATTAGTGAATCCTCCCATCATTAGTTTTTCCATCCATTGCTCGGTTAGCTGAGTCAGCGAGAATATACGCGTGGCAGAAACTGTACACGTGTTTCGTGACCTTCCCAAAATACCCTCATCTTCTTTGGTGATTTTAGTCTCCTTACCGGCGTTTGACCGTCAGCTGAACTGCTACAGTAGATAAATTGGATTTCATCCCAGTAAATACATCGAGAAAACCCCAACAAATTAATCTGCAAGCTGTTATTTTCACAATTAATGGTGCAATTTTAATCATAAATATTTCATCCGCCTGGTGCTGTGAGGATACAAAAATATTAATAAGAAATCCCAAATTCATATGATTGAATTAAATTAAGGTAGGCAAAATACCGTACACAACAACCACCACCAATTACTGTAGCAGAAACCCAATCCCCTTCTGAATCTCATCAATTTCTCCATCAAATTGCAACCAAAATCGAATTCATCTCAAACCCCAACTTCTCTGTATCTACAACAGAAACTCGTTATCTCTTCCATTAACGACATCTTCATCTTCTTTAATCACAACTAAACATCTATACAAATCAAGGACAACCCTAGATTCAATTTCTACAGAAATTCAAAATTGTTTCTGCAAAATCATACCACCTTATTTAAAGAACCCTAATTACAAAATTAAAAATCCCAGAACCTATCAGCACCAACCTACCAGCAAAATCTTCAATTAAGCACCACCACCTCTATCGATGAAAACCCATGATACAGATGTAGAAGAGATGCAAGTACCGATTCCATTTAACAAAAATTTCCTTTAATTTCAGAAATCGTTCTTCTCAATCCCTTATTTCATTTTGAGAAATCTTCAATCCCGTATGAACCTTTAATTCCTTCTTAATTTAACTGCGGAAACATCAAATGCTGGATAAACCCATCTTTTTCCTTTCACCATAGCGTCGATTGGAATATGGTGTCAATTTGTGTACGTCCTTTGAATCAAGCCTGCAAACTGGCTTAGCAATTTCAATGAGGAAATCATAAACTTGCTTGTAAAAAGGTGAGCAAGTCTCAAGAATTAACCGACCATCATGACATACAAATAGTGGTCGATGATTCCATCCTCCGATCTTGACCAACAACATCGGATTCTTACAACAACAGAGAGAAATGGGGGGGGGGGTAAGAACAGAGAGAAAATGGTAAGAACAGTTCTCTCATTCGACCTAATTAGGGCTCATATGATTTGGGTGACTGTTGACTGTGGTGCCTATGGTTTAATTTACGGATGTAGGTGAGGGTTTTTGGTAACTTTATCTGACACGTGTACGATTTCTGCCACGTGTATACTCTCGCTGACTCAGCTAATCGAGCAATGGATGGAAAAACTAACGATGGGAGGATTCACTAATTTCAATCTTTTTGGGGAGGAAACGCTAATTAGCGATCTTGGGAGGGGAGGAAACGCAAAATAGCCCCATGATTAATCTAATTGGAATGCGCAACTAAATCCAACCACAAAAATGATCAATTTAATTGAAAGTGCTCAACATAAGTAAACTTACGGAGCTACGACTAAGGTAATCATACGGAGATGACTAACTTAATCTTTCACATACTCAACATAAGGAAAACCTTACGGAATATACGACTACATTAACCCATATAACATGATTAGTATGTATGAGAACTTTTGGAATATATGAAAACTCAACTAGACTAATTACAAGAGAACCCATAATTAATCTAATTGAAAAACTAACAACCAAACTAATCACGAAAGTAATCAATTTAATTTTCAAAAGATTTGCTCAACAAAAGAAGACTTTCGGAGCAAATAACTAAATAACCAACCAAGATGATTAATTTAGTTCATAATGCTCAACATATATCATCTTATGGAACAACCAACAAAGCCAAGAAGAATAATCGACTTAGTTGTATCGTTCTCAACATAAGACACACAATGGAGCCTCACGGTAATACAAAAAGAATGGATCAATGAAGATCAATACCGTGGAAAACGTACAAGGATCTATTCTATCTTTCCATCACTATATACATAATGACATAATAGACTTTATCCTTGTCACACAAAAGATTTTATCCTATTTTCCATCAAATAAATGATTGCATAGGCATAACTTTTGTAATTGTCAAAAGTCAATTCGTCCTTTCATCAATAAGAATACCAATTCATGAACGACTTTACTTTTGACAGCGTATGGGACCTTCAAGTTCATGGACACAAACAATACATATACCATAAAAATATTGCAATATTTCAAAATCAAACAGATTAATACTGCAATAACATCATCCTCCAAATATTTTTAGAATTTAAAAACCAATAAACCTAAAAAAATAAACATAAGAAGATGAAAACAAAAATAGCTATGTGCGGTCACAATCATCGCTATTGAAAGCACTAGTTATTCTTCCAACTAAACCAAAAAGAAGACATACTAGGCAACAAATTCAAAAACTGACTCTTAGGTCAAAACCCAGACACTAAAGATCAGATGGACGGTTCTGGAGATTCATGAGTCTTGTGATTATCGAGCTTATGAGCAACTGCAACCTCATCAATCTTTGAGGAAACATCTTTTTTGAAAGGTTCTTTAACGCAGTTTTTATGAGAGCAACATTACAGTTAACCTTTTTCAACTCAGCTTTTACAGCATCAAGACACTTTATAGCTCCAAAAATTTGCTGAGAAACAAAGATCACCTTATTTGGAATCTTCTCCCCAATATCTGAGTAGGAAGCAGAAGATTGAGGAAAAGATCTTTCAACTTTAACAAGAGTTCCCTTCTCTTTATCAAATTCAAAATATATACCGTTGTCAACGAAGTCTTCAGGCAAATCCCACGAGGAAGAAGAAGCCATTGAAGAGAAACCTAGAGTGGAATACTTTAATAGGAAAGGTATATAAAAATTTTGAGAGATATAGGTTTTACAAGATAGGTATATGAGACTGAGCTCAAAACCTTACATGTACCCCAGAACAAAACTTGTAGTTTTTGAAAGGCAAGACAAAAATAACAAAAACAATACAAAAAGGAAGATAAAATACTCATGTAAAGTATGTGACTGATTGTCCATCTAAGAATGATAAGAAAATAGCTAGATAATCAGAGTTATTTTGCACAGAATATACCTATTCAATTCTCACACAACTAGGATTTTTGGTGGGTGAGATATCAACCTTGTGATTAATTTGCACAAGTATGAGCATCTATCTCATTAAATGAACATTGTTTTTGTTTAGCCTTCCTTCTTTCATTATCACTCGGTTCAGAAAAATAAGACATAACTTGTTTAACATATCCTTCTGAAGGCTTTCTCTGAGGAATAAATCTAGGACCTCTTCAACAGGTTTAAGGGGATCAGAAAGGATGGGAATCCATTTTCTAGATTTAGATTTACCAAAAAATTTCTTATAAACACAGGGAAATCTTTCATCAGAAATATGAGAGTTTATTTGTTTTGAATGTACCTGAGCCCTGTGACGATCTCTAGAAAGGTGGTCATGTTTATAAGGTTCTTCATTTTCTGTGGGTATTCGATTCACTGCGGCAGTTGACTGACTGTTTGTTCCATTTGCAGTAAAAAGAATCAAATTACGAAGTTTAGAAATTTGTTTCTTTCTGGCAAAGCAATGGATCGCGTAGTGATTTCCTTTTCTACAGAAGGTGCAGGTTCGTGGATGAGAAGCAACAATTGGTACTTGTTTAAACTTCATAGCCACTGGAGAAGATTGTAAGTAAAAACTTTTCTTGACACAATCTTCTTCCGGAGAATGTTTCATTCTGTACAGTAACTCCTGAGAATTATTATGTGCAGAAGAATCTTTCCTTAAAATAAAATTTTCCTTTTCCAAGGATTTGCATTGTCCATGGGCTAGAACAAGCGATGCTTCAAGTTTCTCCTTCTCAACACGAAGTCTGTCAAGATCAGATGAATGCGTCTTGATCAAACATATTTCTCTAATTGAGCCTTCTTTAACCAGCTTTTCAAGATCACAAATATTTTCATGTTGTATATTGTTTTCTTGAAGAAGTTTCTCAATTTCCTTAGAGAATGACCCTATAATGTTGTAGAGTACTTGTTCACGATCAATAGACCTCTCGAATTCATCAATGAGCTGTACATGATCCTTGAGATCAACAAACTCTGTAGAATTTTTTGTAATTCTGGTGAGCTCCATTTCAGCTTTAGCCATTATGTCCAATGTCTCATTGGAGGAAGAGTGTCTGACACAAGATGATACAGTATTCCTACCTCGGGATTCGGAAGAATCATCTAAGGAGTGATCCTTTGAGGTATTTCCGAGACACTTGACAAAAAAGCTCTAGGTATAAATGCAAAGGAGCGTATCCTATATACCACAGGTGGAAATTCTTATTTCCCATAATAATTCACGACGACAACAAAACATTACAATTCCTTTCCAAACCATGGAAAGATTAACTGAATAATCGTAATGCAATTTAAACAAAGCATGGAATGCACAGCTAGACAATGCATGAGTTTATTAAAAAAATACTTTCGCAAAAGAAACAACAATGATTACAAAAGAGTCAAATGTATTCCCACCTCTTTTGATGACAAACCACACTTATCTTGAGATCCACGTCCAATGGTTCATCCTTCGAATCGGTCGTTGTTAATAACTAACTTTTAATCACACAAAAACTCTAAGATTCTAGCCAAAAGTCTCACACATGAATCATACAAGTTTTTATAATTATTCTAGGCCCATTTAAGGTTCTACATCTTTTATTTATCTATCTTTAGCATAGCTACGGTTTACTAATTGAGTTAGGTTGGTAATATAGTCTATTAGCTAAGTCTTATGAATATCTACAACTTCGTAGAAGAAGCCAAAAGTTAATTCGGACCATAAGGGTCCAAATATTTCAAGATATGAATACTAGGGTCTCAGCCCAAGTCCACTAAACTGACCCCTTAACCTAAGGCACAGTCCAACTAAGTCAACTAATGGTCAAAGTGACGGTCAAGAGTCAACTAACAGTAAACGTCAACAGAGTCAAGGTCAGGTCAAATTCCAGGATCAATGGTCAAATGAGTCGACCAGGTATCGGTCAACGATCCAACTCAGGTCAAAGAGTTAACTCAGTCTACAAGACTGATTCAGGTGAGTCAGCAGATCCGATTCAGTCAGAAGAACTGAGTCATCTAAGCTAGGTAGCTGACTGGAATGGCTAACAGCCTAATTTTATTGCAGTTACAAGAACACAATAACCTGATTCTAATCATTTAACCAATGCATAAATGATTCACTTCAACATAATTCTAGAATTCAAAGTACAATTGTAACTTAAGCTTTACCTGCAATTGCAGTACTAAGCCATATATAGATCAACTTCAACTCAGTTGCTCTTTGCCATGTTCACTTTCAGTTCACAACTTCCTTGCTAACACAATACCAGTAATAAACTGTCAAACTAACCCTATTACTATCTTCTCTCTGCGATTGTCACCTACATTAACTCCCTGTAATTCAAATCCACAAACACCAAGTCTACTCCATTTACAACTTACCTAACACTTCTTTACACTGCCATCTCAGACCACCAACATCATCAATTTGCAACTGTGACTCTATAACCTTCAATTACAATCACAAGTATATATCTCTTTCACTCAAAAACATCAACAGAAACTCAATTACATCTTCATTTCATTTCACTTGCCAAAACCACCATCCTTCTGAACTCACATAATACTTATTCATCACATAACGATATCATCCCTAGTTGCAATACCTTTCGGGGGAGTTGATTGTATTTTAAATCTTAGGGATTTTGAGAGAGTGTAGGGAGTTTGAGATAGTTTTGTGTTTTTGAGTTCAGGGAGTTTGGGGGAGTGTAGGGAGTTTGAGAGAGTTTATTAGAGGGAGTTTGGGGGAGTTTGGGGGAGTTTGAGAGAGTTCACTCCTAACTCATTCTCTTTTGAGAAACAATAAGCCCTTATTTGCAAATAACATTGATCTTTAATCAAAATAAAAAAATTAATGAAAATGATCATATCTCTGTATCAATAGTATGTTATTTTGTGCAACGAGATAATTTTTTTTCCCTTCAATTTAACAGTCTCCATACAATTCTAACTCCCTTTGTTCACGAACATTTCCCCACATATCATCCGCTATACTCTTTCTCCATGCATTAGCTTCTTGACGTTGTTGTTCTTGAGTTTGTTGTGTCAAAATTTCATCGTCATTTACAAGCTTTGATGGATGGCTATCTTCCTCTTCCTCGACCGGAAACTCATCTGAACGACATTCTTTTCGTAAGAAGTTGTGTAGGCCTGCACAAGCTGTCATTATCTCCGCTTGCACCTGATACGGAAATGGAGGTTGAGACTTAAATATCAAGAAACGAGACTTCACAACACCGAACAATCTTTCAACTACATTCCTCAAAGAAGCATGACGCATGTTAAATAATTCTTCAGCCTTTTTCGCATGATTACCCGTACCAGAAAATTCTTTCAAATGATAACGTTGGCCACGAAATGGTGTTAAACAATATCTTCGGTTTGCAAACCCACCATGCAAAGTAGCAAGCCAATTAATGCATGATGACATAACAAATTATGAAGATAGCTGTAAAGGAATTCTGTTTCACCGAAACACAGTTTCAGATTGTCCAATCTTTGCAGTACTAATACTTACCTGATCCTCTTGAAATTTTTACGGTACACTTACAACTCAATATTCCACAACACACTCAAAAATAATAGCATTCCAACGGTTCATTAAAAAGATACATTACTCAGGACCCGACTACTTTCAATACGTGCATACAGAATTCAGTTCCGGATTTCTCACACTTTGGTGTACCTAAAGTGATCAGAACTTCATGCAATTTCTACAGTAGGTAACCTTCATATATACAAACATCATACTAAAATTTCAGCTTTGTCCGATAAGCGGGGAATGAGATAAATAAGAATCAGTCCCCTATTCGGGATTTAAACTCAGCAGACCATAGTCATATATTGTGCAAGCTTTGCAGTAGAAAACGTGACCTGATCCGCATGAACATTTTACTGTACTTCTATAACAAGGTAAACTACCACATACTCAAATTTCATCATATTCCAACGGTTGAATTTAAAGATATCATTATACCAAAAGCACCGTATGAATTGGCTAAAACACGCCAATACGGAATGAAGTACGCCACTGTATTGAACTTTGGCATATAGAATAGAAGAGAAGTATGTGTCTAAATAAGATGACTTAACAAGTGATAGTGATTCTCAATGATACCCATGCAAAGTAGCAAGCCAATTAATGCATGATGACATAACAAATTATGAAGATAGCTTTAAAGGAATTCTGTTTCACCGAAACACAGTTTCAGATTGTCCAATCTTTGCAGTACTAATACTTACCTGATCCTCTTGAAATTTTTACGGTACACTTACAACTCAATATTCCGCAACACACTCAAAAATCATAGCATTCCAACGGTTCATTAAAAAGATACATTACTCAGAACCCGACTACTTTCAATACGTGCATACAGAATTCAGTTCCGTATTTCTCACACTTTGGTGTACCTAAAGTGATCAGAATTTCATGAAGTTTCTACAGTAGGTAACCTTCATATACACAAACATCATACTAAAATTTCAGCTTTGTCCGATAAGCGGAGAATGAGATAAATAAGAATCAGTCCCCTATTCGGGATTTAAACTCAGCAGACCATAGTCATATATTGTGCAAGCTTTTCAGTATCAAACGTGACCTGATCCGTGTGAAAATTTTACTGTACTTCTATAACAAGGTAAACTACGACATACTCAAATTTCATCATATTCCAACGGTTGAATATAAATATATCATTATAATCAAATCATGCAATTTCTTACTAAGATCTTTTGAACCACAAATTAGGGTTTTGACAGAGAGAGAGTACCCACAAAAAAAAACTATACACAAAATCAAAATAAACAATAATGGAGATCAAAGATATGAAAAACAATCAAAATAGTACACAAATAAAACTATTATAAACAATCATGGAGATCAAAGAAGAAAAAAAACATACCTGGAAAAAATGTTTCCTCTTCTTTCTCCTATGGTTTTCGACCCACCAAACTCCTTCCCAAATCTCTATTCTTTTGAGAGATTTGTTGTGAGACCAAAATACACTAAAAACTCCTTCGAACTCCCCAAAGCAACTAACTCCCTAGTATTGTAGGGTTTTATGACTAACAGGGAGTTCAAGAGCTTTTTTTAAACTCCCCAGCGACTAACAGGTGTTTTCTAGAGAGTTTAGGAGACTCCTCTAAACTCCCCCACGACTGTGAGCATGTTAGTGATTACTTGAAAGTTATTTGTTTCTATTGGGCACCCCTTTGGGATGATATGCTCACTCGTTCCCGCTTCAGTTTTCAGTAATCAAAAGAAAAGGTGTGCGTGAAGATATGCGTTTTCGTAGCTTAAAGCTTTTATCGATTTAGGGATGTAATGTTAGCTTCTGTTGTTTTTATTTTGTGATTATGTTCTATTTGTAAATCAACTCACTATTAAATATTTATCATTAGAGAGGAGTTCTTGTATTTATTTCAGAGAGGGTTAGATTCGGGTTGATCTTTGTTTATAATTTCTTTCTTAGTGTTTAATTAGATGTTTTAGATCCTTAGTGCCTCATTTTATGGTTAATCTCTTGGACTAGTCAGCTGCTAGCTTAGGGGGCGCCACATCTTGGTATCAGAGCTCACTATCAGATCTTACATGGGTGACAATAGGATTAGCCAGTGACAGATAGTTAACTAGATTAGTTTAGAAATGGGTTGGGTTTGTGAGATAAATCTTAATTCACTAAAAACAATCAATAACTAAAATATTTTTGAATTGAATTGATTGATTGTTTTGTGTAACATGATGTTTTGTTTATTCATTGTGTTGTGTATGTATGTTATTATATAAATGTTGAAGTAAAAATTATAGGTTGAAACCAGTTACATTATAGTTTAGATATTTCAATAGTGAATTAAAGATTAGTTAGTCTCAATTGAATGACACTTAGCAATCTCCAATGCTGAATAGTGAAATAATTCAGTACGAAATAGTGAGGTTTGTAATTCTGTTGTGTTTGTGTTGTCTTTGTTCGTATGAAACCATCGTCGGGTCTTCCTAACCTGGAAAGGCCAAATACAAGCATGGATTACCATTCATATTAGGAAGACTTGTTTCTATTAGTGAACTGATGAATCCAAAATTTACATAGAAACCGATAGAGTAGTTTTTCTAGTAATTAGAACTATCAATCTATTAAGGTAAAAATGAAGTTAAATGTAAAGGTAATTAAGATAATAGTTCGACCATTAGTGTTAATAATAATTAATGATAATAGGATCACTAATAATCATAACAAAAGTAATATTAACACTTATCAAATAGTATTGTAATGAATTTTACCTAATCAAAAATCTTATTAGTAAATATATAACGATAAAAGTAATAATTAAGATTAAGTAGCTATGCACAAATTATTGGTAATTACCTACAGTCAAATTTTGTAAATTAAATAAAAATTAGAAATACATTCTTTTGCATTGAAACTAGATAGATAATATAAGACTTATTAGATTAGACTTGAGAACATGCGAATATTTTGCATAAAATAAAAAGTTAAAATTTCTCAGTAATCTTATACTCAAATTATTTTTATCTCAATAACTGATTCAGTAAATCATTAGAAATTAAGAAATATACGTGAAGAAACAATAATATATTTGAATGCTTAGTACAAAGATAAACTTGAAAGTAAATAAATTCGTATATTAATAGGATACTTTACATTACAAACTATTAGATACATTATAAATTTATGCAGACACAAACTGAAATAATATTAATCACCAATGCTAATATTTAATAAGATATATATATATATATAGTATACAGACTCGATATGATTAGGTAAAATCAATTATAGTCATACTTAGAAAATTAAGACTTAGTGTACCAACGGGACTATAAACAAACTAATAATGATAGTAATAAAGATATGGAAAATAGTAACGCCGCTGATAGTAATATTTTAATAATTATATTATTAACAAATTTAAAGTAGATAATATTTTAAAATGTATATATTGTATAACAGTAAAATTAAAGTAGCAGATATTATAGATTCACGTGAAATCAAATTTGGATAGTTATATGGATAAATTTCATCAAATTAATAAATTATTATATACTAGACTATAAATTTTAGCGCAAAGAACTTAGATATACTTATATGTTAGAATCAATTTCACCATTGTAGAGACAATTTTATTATGAAATAGAAAATTAGTCTATTGAATTTAGAGCTACAAATTATAGATTTTAGTTGTAGAAAACAATAAAGGTTTGTATTTCTTTTCTTGTTGCTTCGAACTCATTTAAAATGAGTTGCTTTTTCGCGTTGTTGTAGGTATGGGCAGTACTTGCACTTAGTCGGGAGATAGTTTTTCTCTATAAGGTGGGGAGTTTTTGAAGCCAGAAGAGCGGTTCAATTTTCGAGGTAGAAAATGAATAAGGTGGGGAGAATGTAAGGACCCTCAAGCTCGTCAACGCTATTAGACCAGTCAAGACACGTTTTAGCCGCTAATGAATCGATTAGATTAATACGAACGTTAATTGATAGAAATTAATCTAACGATCTAGATGCAAAATTAGTATCATTGAATAAGTCTTGAAATGTTATGCGAAATAGACTACTCGAACGTGTCATTCGGATACCGGACGAAGAAGATATCACTGCATTAGTACGAAGGGGATTGTCATTTGCAGATAAACCGCCTGGCTGCCCTTATCCGTTTATTGGGTGCCTTTATCATTTTGGTTGGCCTTATCACCAAAAACTTGTCGAGAGGAACTCATTCTTCTCTTTTCTTCTTCTTTCTTCTTCTTCTTCTTCTTCCATGTTTCTTCTCTTTTTCTCTGTTGATCTCAGTTCAGAAGAACTGAGTTATTTTGTGTGAGTTTTTCATAGAAAGTTAGGTAGTGTGATGAATCGAAGAAGAGGAAGTTGATTGAACTCGATAGTAGAAGAAGCTGATGTTGTTGAATCAATTAGGATTATGTTCTTGAGTTGGAAGAGAGATTAAGAGGCGTTTTAAGTTTCTATTGGATGAAGATTGAATGGGTTGGTGTTAAATTAAAGTTCTGAAGTTGTTCTTATGAAGAATCACAAAATCAGGTAAACTAGGGTTCCATTAATTTGAAGGTTTAATTATTTGAATTTGATTTATAGTTTGATCATTTAGATTGGGTTTGTTGTTAATTGATGTACACAAACTATTTTCACCGACTGAACCTACACTTACAGGGGGTTAGTCGTGGGAGAGTTTGAGAGATTTTAATCTATCTAAATCCCTAGGGATTTAGAGGGAGTGTATGAGAGTCTATACAATTTGGGGGAGTTTAACCCTAACTCCCCAGAAATCTCTTGTTTTTTGAGAGATTTGGTCCAAGAACAAAAACATCATGAAACTCCCTCAAACTCCCCCAAATTGTAAACTCCCTATAACTCTAGTGTCTTACGACTAACAGAGAGATTAAGAGATTCTAATCAAATCTCTCACCACTAACAGGGGAGTTTAAGGGATTTTGAGGTAGTTTTAAAAACTCCCTAGAAATCTCTCACCACTAACAGAGATTTTAAAAGATTTTGACAAACTCCCCCACGACTAACAGGGGATTTGCCAACTCTATTGAAATACATTGAAATCTCCCACGACTAACACCCTATTACTCTCTAAGTTGCCAGAGAAGAAGAAGAAGGAGAAAGAGAGAAAAGAAAAGAGAGGAAGAAAGATAAAGAATATGAGAGAAAGAGAAGACAATGAGTCGAGTTCTTCTCGACACATTTCTGATCTCGACACGTTTCTGATGACAAGGCCATCGACCAATGATAAAGGCACCTTCCCAAACGACAAGGACAGCCAGGAGGTTTAAAGTAAAATGACCTATTTGTCCTTCATACAAAAATGAAAATATCTTCTTCGTCCGATATCCGATTAACACGTTCAAACAGCCCATTGCGCATAATTTTTCGATATCTGATCAACGTTACTATTTTCGTATCTAGATCGTTGTTAGATTAATTTCTATTGATTTACGTTCGTGTTAAAATAGTCGAGTCATTATCTACTAACACGTCTCTTGACTAATCTAATATTGTTGACGAGCTTGAGGGTCCTTACATTCTCCCCACCTTGTTCGTTTTCGTCCTCGAAAATCAAACCACCTTCTGGTCTTCAAAAACTCCCCACCTTATAGAATAATCATATCTCTTGTCTAAGCGCAACCAACATGAATGAAGCACAAACCTATATGGCTTTCTACAACTAAAAATTTGTGGCTCTAGGTTTAATTGACTAATTTCCATTTCAATAAATCACTGGTTCTAGTGCGAGAGAAGATACTCTATATTAAAGTTTCTACATTAAAATTTGGGATCTATCATTCTACTAATAGAAGCAAGTCTCCCTTATGTGCCTAGTGATACCAGAATGCAATTGCCCTGTCTAAGTTCATGACGCCTGACAATGCCTACTACGTAACAAGTATAACCTGAACATATCAGAATTACCAACCTCACTATTCCCCAGTGCTGGATTAACTAAGTATTAATTTACTAAGATTAATTAATCTCTAAAATTTTATGGTAATTGGTGTAAGTCCTATAAATTTACTTCATAAAATATATAAATAGTTTACAACATTTTAAACAATTTAGTCATCTGAGGTAATTATCGACCCTACGTATAAGTCAAGAAGGAGTTTGTCCATATATTGGGTGATGGTGTTTGTTGTTGATTCAATTTTGAATCAGAGATGAACTGAATTTAGGGTTGCTCTGTAAATCGATGAAGGTGAAGATGATAATGAGTTTAAGATCGAGAGATGAAGAATAGAGTTGTAGGTAGATGAAGAAGCAAGGGTTTGATGTTTGATTGAAGTTGTATCATTGTTTGATGTCTGAATCAAAAGTTACGGTTTTGAGATTAATTTCGAGTTCATCGGTAAATTAATGGGTTAATTGAGTTACTAATGGATGATATTATATGGGTTTATTTCTAATTGGTGGTTGATGGAAGTTGTGGGGTTGTTGAGGATTGAATCAGTTAGTTACAGTTTATGTTCATCATCAAATTAAGAACAAGGGCTTCATGAGAAGAATTCAAAGAAGAATTTGATACTTTAGAGCATTAATTGGAGGTGGGTTTAACTCGAATTATGAGTTAATGTTGAAGAATAACTTGGAATCAGTAGTTAGGGTTGAATTTGTGTTAATAAAGATGGAAGCAGAATTGTAAGTTGTAATTGTGATGATGTAGTTGCAGGGAGTATGGATGGTTGTTCGGTGGTCGTTGTCTTAAGAAAAATTGGTGAATCAAGTCGAGTAATAAGAGGATTTGTTCTCAATTGCAGGAATGGAGTTGTTTTGAGGTAACTGTTCTTCTTAGTTAACTTAGTAGTGTTGATTGATTTTCATTACTGAGTTTATGAGTTTATGGACGATGATGAATACATTATGAAACTGTATGTAGAGAATGGTTGTTGTGGAATGCTAGTGAAAGGGTTAGATGTGTTGCAGATTCTATGAGAATTGTAAATTGAATTGTAGAAGTGTTACAAGTGCACTGTTTGGTTACTGGTACAAGATTTGGTTGGTTAATTGGTGGACTTATGTTGAGTGCAGATATAGTTAATGGTTGTGTTGTTGTTCAAGAAGAACGGAAGAGAAATTTCAGTTGAAGTAGTATTATGGTGATGAAAGGGGAATGGTGAACTGAGTATGAACTGCAAGTATAGCCAATGGCTCTGAATTACAGTTGTAGTTAACTGAAATGGTAATAACAGGTGAGAGTGTAATTGAGGATAAGGAAGAGGTTATAGTGTTGAATGTATTGATATGAACTCAGTTGAAGTAGTTGAGATTAGTGTGGAGATCTTGGAGTTTGTGGCTGTATAGGCTGGGTTGGTTTGTATGTCTTGAGACTGATTCGAAATTGGTAATGAGAGTTAGATGAAGGTGTTGATTGAATCTTTAAGGGAAAGCTTGTTACTGCAATTGCAGGTAATCTTAGTTGTGTGTTGTATTTGAGATATTAAGTTTGTTTATGATAAATGTTTAGTTATTTGAAATTATAGTTAAGAGTTTTGGTGTTGCACAATGTTTGTACATCAGTGTTCTTTGGCATTAGCAATAGCTCTGGCCTGTGCAAGAGTTTTGGCCTTGTGCCATTCAGCCTAGTCAGTACCTGACTCTAGATGACTTATTCAATCTGACTAAGTCAATCCTGTGCCGACTCAGTGATCCCGATTTGTTACTTGAGTTGACTCAGTGGACCTTGACCGATTTGATTACCCTGGACTTGACCTTGAATGGATGTGGACTGTTAGTTAAACCCTTTGACCGTCGTTGACCGTTAGATTGACCCAGTTGGGTCATGCCTTGTGTTATGGGGATGGCTTAGTGAACTTGGGCTTAGAAATAGCATTCTAATTTGATAATATGGACCACTTGTGGTCTGAGTAGGCCTTTGGTTTAATCTACAAAGTTGTAGATGTTCATTAGACTTGGTATTTGGATTATAGAATCAGCCCAATTGAATTAGTAACTCTTAGATATTCCAAAGATAGATAATAAAAGATATAGAACCATAAGTGGACTTAGAATCATTACATGGACTTGTATGTTTCTTGTGTGAGCCATTTTGGCTAGATTCTTAGAGTGTTCGTGTGATTAACAGTTAGTTATTAACAACTTTGGATTCAAAGGATGAACCAGTGGATCGTGGATCTCGAGGTAGGCGTGGCTTGTCATCAAAAGAGATGGGAATACATTTGGCTCTTTTGTAATCATTGTTGTTTCTTTTACGAAAGTCTTTGATTAATAAACTCATGCATTGTCTAGTTGTGCATTCCATGCTTTGTTTAAATTGCATTATGATTATTCTGTTAGTTCTGTTAATCTTTCCATGGTTTGGAAAATAATTGTAATGTTTTGTTGTCGTCATGAATTATTATGGGAAATAAGAATTTCCACCTGTGGTATATAGGATACGCTCCTTCACATTTATACCTAGAGATTTTATGATATATTGGTCGGCAGTTTGCGAGTTCGGAATTGTCAACATCCATATTTACGATTAAGTGTGGATCAACGAGTTCGGGATTGCACAACCATATTAGTACATTGTTTGAAGAAGGAGTTTGTCCATATACATGTTTGCTATTTGAGTGACTTGATCACTTTCTAATGCTTGGGAAAAATATTATTGTTATCCAAATCTTGCCTATGGTTACTTAGAAATTAAATGTTAATTATTCCCACTTTCAGTTTCAGAGACAGATCAGAGTTGCGCAGTGAAAGCTTCGAGGAGTTTGTTAGATTACTTCTGCTATGTTTATTATGTTGTATATTTTATTTGCAAACTATGACTTTTATATATGTATCACATGAGAGAAGTTTTGTATATTTATACTTCAGAGTGGGGTTAGTTTTCTGGGTTAGGTTTTGCAGCAGATTTTTCTTAATTAAATGTTGAAGTATTTGATTTGGATTCTTAGTGCCTCTTCAACTTTGTAGCGCCCCTAAGCTAACAACTGACTAATCCAAGAGATTAACTAAATAAAGAGGCACTAAGAATCTGAATCATATACCTATGCATTTAATTAAGGAATCTGCTATAAAACTTAACCCAAAACTAATGTAGTTACAGGAAATCCTACACTATACCCCTCATATAATTTCATTATTGATTAGCTCATTTTTAGGTTTACACTCTTAATTTATTGATTAATTTTGAATGTTCTTACAGAAAGATAAAGAAGTCAAGATGATCTCTGCTCTGAACTTTCTCTCTCCTATTTACTTGTTTCTTACTCAAAAAGATCTCTCTTCTTTACAACTCGAATGACTATTTATAAGGAAATACATAGTGGATGACAGCTAATCTGTCCTTTATTTTCGGATATGGTTTGCGACATTCTCGCAACCTTACAAATGTTAACTTCGCAAGCTCTCTAATTTTCGCAAGACTATCACATCTTTCTCATGATCCTTGCTGACGTCGTTTCTGAAATTATTCTGCGACGCTATTGTGTACCATTGATAATTTCGCTGAGACATAATTGTTGCGAGATTCTGATCCTACATCTTGCCTCTTCTCATATCTTCTCTGCAAAGTAGAGAATGATGTGAGAAATGCCGCAACTGCTTATCTTCTCATATTCTGCATTTATCACACGTATTCTTTCTTCCATTTATTTCGACACGTCTTTTGTAACCGTTACTTTTTAACCGCTTAAATCTTTCCGTATTAACCGTGTTTATTTTTCGAGGAAAAATTCCCTCTATATATATTTCTTTTCATTCTCTTCTTCTTTCCTTTTATTCTCTCTGCAACTTCATCGTTCTTCTGCAAATTCCATTATTGCAACTTTTCTTTCTTTCCTCTTCAATCTTTTTAAGTTCTTCTTCATCTTCAAACTAGATCTTCATAGTTCGTGATCTTCTTCGAGACAATCTCCCTGCTATCATTTTTCATGGATTCATCAAGGTTAGTCTTCTCTTTTCTTCCTTATGAGTTTTGCTGAAATTGATATATTTGAAATTAATCTTGTTTATTGCCTTATTTGATGTTTTTATGTGATTCCCATACTCTTGTTATTTCAGCAAAAGCGGCTCCAACACTAAATTTACAGTTCAGAACCCTAACAATCCCAAATCACAGCATAAGTTGTCGCACATAAAAGAAAGTCTGCGAATGAGAAGGTAGTAAGAAAACTATCTTTTTAATAACAATATTGTTGCCTCTGTTTCTTATCTAGATTGTAATTCGCAGGGTGATAAAGATCTTCATAAACCTCACAAGAAATCTCGCCACCTCAAACTGTTCCAACTTCTGTTCCCTTCCACCACTCATTTCTTCCAAATCTCCTGCGACATCTTCGCAAGATAAACCTTTATCTCCAATTCGTGAAAATGCTGCCTGATTCATTTCTTCTTCCAAATCTCCTGCGACATCTTCGCAAGATAAACCTTTATCTCCAACTCGCGAAAATGTTGCCTCTGATTTCATTTCTCCAGTTGATCTTTCTATGATTGAAATTCCCCTTGTGGATCCTTCTGCGAGTGAAACCTCTTCTCTTCCCATTGAGAATGTTTCTCAACCTTCTATCTCTACTAGTTCTCTACCCAAGTCTCTTCCTCTGTCGAAAGAAACCGTGGAAGGGATAGATATTGCTTTCAAGGTTTTATCTGAGATTCTGGATGATGGCAAGAAGTCTTCTACTGATCCCATCAAGTCTAATGTTTGCGAAATTCTGAGCAAGCATTTGGGTTCTGACAAAGCTGCTTCGCAGACAGCTTTAGAAAAAGAATGTAATGCTCTTCGTCTTGAAAATCAGAAACTTCAGAATGTTTTGCTGGATCGTGACAATCTTCGCAAGAAGAATGATGAATTAAGAGGTATGATTTCCTTCTATGTCTTTAATTTTCCTTTTCGATGGTTTTATCCTTCCCATGTTTAATTATCCTTTAAATCCCTCTTTCGCATGTTAAGCATTAAATCAGAAACGAATAATGGAGAGATATCAATTTGAATCTGCTGTTGAAGAAGCCCGTGTTGATAAAGAATCTTATGGATCAATATAACCAATTAGATAACTCTATTCATATTCTCTTGATCAAATAAATAATCTTACCAATGAAAATACCCAATTAGTTCAAAGACAAGATCTATTAAGTAATGAAGTATCTCGTCTTTCTTATTCTTTAACCAAAGCTAATTTAGGGATGGAAACTTTATCAGATGAGAATAAAACCTTATCTCAAGAGAAGCGAACTTATTTAAACAAGATGGCGATATCTTCGCAACAACTTATTCTCCAAAAAGTATGTGCTGACCAAGAGAAATCTCTTCGCTCTTTAGAAATGAACTTAAAGAAGTAACAGAATCATCTATCGCTGAAAGAGATACACTCATTCAAGGTAGAATAGCTTTAAGTGTGAAGGCAAATCAGCTTAAAGAAAAATATTCCAAATTAGAAGAATCTTATTCTTCTCTTGCGAAGAAAAATGCCTTCCTTGTTTCTAAAGAGAAAAATCTTCAGTCTCGACTTAAAGGTTTAGTTGGAGATAAATTTGATGACGCAATGGACCATTGGGAGAATAGTTGTCTATCCTTGATTCAACACCTTATTTCACAAAAGGAAGGTAGTCATAATAGTTTGACTGCCTTAATTATCTTTTCTTTGTCATATCTCTCTGAATTCCTTATCTTAACAAAATTTTGTATTCTATTTTTCGCAGAGTCTGAGAAGAATCTTCATTCTTCTATTTCTTATTTGGAGGCTAAATATGCTAAAATTCGCAAAGAGAATGCCTTGCTCGTATATACCCTTACTGGTTCTCGCGACCGAGCATAAAGAAGACTTGATTATCTTGCTTATTTTAAAGATATTCAAGATAGGAATCATCAAAGAGCACTTCTTTGCCAAGTTCATCTCCGGGCTGAAGTCCTTGTAAATGACTTTACGGTCCAACTCTCTTCCTCCTACATCAATTGATCCTCTATAAGTAGATGATGATAAAGTTCCTCGTCCTGCTGATAGTGATTATGATTACGAAAGCGGTGCGGAGGATAATTTCCTGGAAGATGAAGAAGAGGTTCCTTCTAAAGAAGTATCTGCTGGTGTTAATAGAGAAAGAAATTTCTCCTGAAGAAATAATTGCTGGCGATAATCAAAATGCTAGTCATGGCGAAGATCAAAACCTAAATGAAGGAGAAGCTTGCGAGAATGTTGGCGAAGAATTCTGTCATCTCCTGCTACTGATATTAATATTGAAGCTTGAGCTTCTTATCTAGCTTTGTTTTCTTGAACTGTCTTATTTTTATCACTTTTGAGAGTTACATTTTTCAATAACTTTGAAGTCAACTTTTCCTTTTAATATTTTGTTGATAAGAAAGATAATGCTTCTTGTGTATCGATTCCCATGCTTGCCTCTCATTATCTTTCTTGCAAAAAATAATCTGTTATGAATGCTTATCATTAATTTGTTTTATCATATGGTCTTATTTTGCCTTCCTAACTAAAGGTCTTATTATGCCATCTCTTGTCATTGCGACAAAATCGCAGGACGTCCTTGCACTTTCATACAAAAACCCATTGATCTTGTCTTAACCTTTTCTTTTGTATTATGGCCTCTTCAGGAATGTTGCGGTAATATAACAGGCCTAAATATTCTTGCGAAAATAAAGCCCCATGACATTTCCGTCGTGCGACGAAATCGCAGGACGTCTTCGCACTTTCATGCGAAAAGCCATTGATCTCGTCTTATCTTTTTCTTTTGTATTATTGCCTCTTCAGGATTGTTGCACAAATATGACAAGCCTTAATATCCTTGCGAATAAAAAGCCTCATGACATTTGCGTCTTAAGACACTTATCAGCTCCCTAATGGAGGGTGCCGGCCTTATCTCCCCCCTGGTTTCCCCTTCAAGGAGAAAGGTTAGATCCTCCCATTCATTCTTAACAACAACCAGTTGTTTTCGCAGCCTTTTATCTCTTTTTCCTATAGGGCTTATGGTTACGAGACTGCACCCTAAGTGAGGTTTTCTTCAGGCCGAGTGCAGTATAAGCCAAGACTTGTCAAGAATGGCAAGGACGCTTCAAACGCCTCGGCACCCTTGACTCAACCGTGTACCTCGGCGCCTTGATCATATTCTGCACTCATTGGGAGAGTCCTTATTACCTTAGTCGCCCAACCTAAGTCATATGCTTAAATTGAGAATCCAAGGTGCCTCTCCCGGATGGGCTTTATTGACCCCATATCTCCATGACTCAGGTTCCGGTGGCGGTGTAGCCTTTCACTAAGCCATGTAACAGGTACCCCCTAATATGACGTACTTTAGGTCTTACATTTGCCTCTTGCGAAATTTTATTCGCGAAATAGGGTGTACGCCATAAAGGTTCGCCCCTTTCTTTTATGTCATTTTTCTGTGGTTATCTCTGCGACAATTTCGCACATCATGATCTTCTTTTGATATGAGTAATTCTGCAATTTTTTTTCAGAATTCATAACTTCTCAAAGCTTCTTACTGATAATATCTTTTCAAATACAACTTGTTCCATGGTCTGTCTAATCTATGACCAACATCTCTCCCTTCTGGATCCATTAATCTATAAGCTCCTGTTCCAACTATCTCCTTAATGATGTAAGGTCCATCCCATTTTTTCGCTAATTTTCCACCATTTTCTCGCTGATATATTGGTGTTTCTCGCAGAACTAAATCTCCTGGTTGAAATTCACGTATTTTGACACGTTTATTATATTCTCGAGCTAATCTTCGCTGATAATTCTCCATATGTTGTAAAGCTTTTTCTCTTCTTTCTTCTAATTCATCAAGTTTGTTTAAAATTAAACCCGCACTAAGATTTTTCTCCCAAGCTTCTCTTTTTGTTGTCGGAATAACAACTTCTGTTGGTAACACCGCTTCAACTCCGTATGTTAAACAAAAAGGTGACATTCCAGTAGCTTCTCTTCTAGTTGTATTATAAGCCCATACTGCATTATGTACTTGTTCGCACCATGATCTGTGATGTCCTTCCAATTTCTTCTTTAATATATCTGCAATTGTTTTATTTGTTGCTTCTACTTGCCCATTAGCTTGTGGATATAAAGGAGTGGACTTTCCACATTTTATCTTGAATGCATTAAGTAACATTTCTATATTCTGCCCCTCAAACTGTTTCCCATTATCAGATACCAACTGTGCAGGAATTCCAAATCTGCAAATGATATTTTCGAATATGAATGTAAAGATATCTTTGTCGCGAATATGTTGTACTGCCTTCACTTCTGTCCATTTTGTGAAATAATCTGTTGCGACTATTAAGTATCTTCTTTGTCCAGTTCCTGGTAAAAATGGCCCCACAATGTCTAAGCCCCATTTTCCAAAGGGCCATACACTGGTTGAAGATGACAATGGTGCTCCTGGTGCATGTATTTTCTTTCCATGTCGCTGACAATCTTCGCACGTCTTGATATTTGTTTTGCATCTTCATGCATGTATGGCCAATAATAACCTTGCATTTTTGCTCTATGTGCCAAAGATCTTCCTATGATTGCCAGCATCTCCACTATGTAACATTTTCAGCACCTTTTCTCCTTCCTCTCGTGTCAAACATCTGAGTGATGGTCCACTAAAGGATTTTCGGTATAGCAACCCATCTCTTAATTCATAATTCGTTGCTCGGCTTTTTAACTTGTGTGTTTCCAATCTATTTCTTGGTGTTTCTCCTTTCGCCAAATATGCGTGAAGTTCCATTCTCCAGTCTGCGACATTGTTCATTTGTTCTTCTTTTTCATTATCTATCATCATCACATCCACATCTTCCTTTCTTTATTTATTGATGGTGACAGAAGTGTTTGTATTTTTATGCATCTCGCAGTTGGATCTGTCATCATGCTTGAGATGAAAGCAAAAGCGTCTGCGAGTCTATTATCCTTTCTTGAAATGTGCCTCCATTTTATCTTTGGGATTTTCGCTGATAATTCTTCAACCAGCTTCTTGTATTTCTTCAAGGATGGTTCATTTGTAGTATACTCTCCTTTTATTTGGCGAATAACTAGCTGCGAATCACTAGTGATCCTGGCATTTTCTAGTTTCATTTCTATTGCGAATTTTAAAGCATGTATCACAGCTTCATATTCTGTTTCATTATTAGTGGATGCAAATTCCAATCTGAAAAAAAGCCATCTTTATTCCTTCTGGCGAAATTAAAACAATTCCAACTCCATTTCCTTCTCCATTTGATGATCCATCTACCAATATTTCCCATCTATTTGGTTCTGTTAATAAATCTTTTGGATCTCCATGTTCTTCTTCTACATCCATCATTTCTTCTACTGCTTCATTCTTCTAAAGGAAATTCTGCCAAGAAATCCGCAACAACTTGTGATTTTGGTGAAGACAAAATTTCATATTTAATATCAAAGTGGCCTACTTGTGCATTCCATCTCTCTACCCTTCCTGATCTTTTAGAATTCTTCATCACTGATTCAATTGGTACTTTTGTTAATACCTTTATCTTGTGTGCTTGAAAGTATATGCGGAGCTTAAATGATGCATAACCAATGCTAAGATTAACTTTTCAATCTTTGAGTAATTCTTCTCAGCAGTATTAAAAGTTTTGCTAATGTAATAAATGGGTTTCTCCACTCCTGCGTCTACTCGCAATAACACAACACTTAATGCATGCGACGTTGTCGCAAGGTAAATCAATAATTCTTCTCCTGGTTCTGCCTTTTGTAAAATAGTTGTATTCATAAGATGTTCTTTGATTCCTTGAAAAGCCTTTTCACATTCATCACTCCATTTAAATTTTGCACCCTTCTTGAGTATATCGAAAAAATATTTGCATTTGTCTGATGATCGCGAAATGAATCTCCCCAGCGAAGCTAGAAGCCCATTCAACTTCTGTACATCTTTTATTGTTGCTGGTGTTGGCATGTCACGAACTGCTTGCACTTTTTCTGGATCAACCTGTATTCCTTCCTTTGATACAATGTAGCCTAAAATTTTCCCGATGCAACTCCAATAGTACACTTCTCAGGATTCAATTTAATGTTATACTGCCGCATTTGTTCAAAAATCTCCCTCAAGTCTTGTACATGGTCTTTAGCTTCTTTACTCTTTACTAACATGTCGTCCACGTATACTTCTAATGTTTTATGTATCCATTTTGCGAACACCTTCTCTACCATTCTTTGATATGTCGCTCCCGCATTTCGCAAACCAAATGGCATTTTCGTGTAACAATATAAACCTCTAGGGGCAAAGAAAGCAGTATGTTCTTGATCTTCTTCAGCGAGAGGAATTTGGTTATACCCTTTGTACCCATCTAAAGATGATACCCTATCATTTCCTGCTGCAGATTCCACCATTTGAGGAATATCGGGTAACGGAAAACTATCTTTGGGGCAAGCTTTGTTCAAATCAGTGAAATCTATGCAAATCCTGATTCCTTTGTTTTTCTTTGGGACAATGACCATATTTGCTATCCATTCTGGGTATTTAGCTTCTCTTATAATTCCTGCCTCAAGCATTTTCTGTAATTATTCTTCTATTTGAGAATGGTAAGTTGTTGCAATTTTTATTATTCTCTGTTTAAATGGTCTCACATTTTTGTTAATCTCCAATTTGTGGCAAGCAATAGATGGATCTATTCCTGGTATCTCATCCATGTTTCCTGCGAAAATATCTTTATATTCTCGCAACAAGTTGACAGTTCTTTCCTCTTCTTCTATATCCATTTTGGTTCCAATTCGCAACATTAGAGGCTCCTCTACAGTCCCAACATTTATTTCTTTTGTCGGTTCTGCGGCAGTGTAACTGGGTTTAGGTTCTCCCATTGGTGTTGGTTCTTTTATTGCTTTTATGGGTCCTTCCCCTTCTTCCGAAATTTCGCTGGGTATTTCTTTTCCTTCTTTTGCCCTTATCATATATACTCTAAATTCTTCTTCCTTCTTTGCTTCCTTTACCAATTTTCTGTGAAATTGTTTCTTTTTTGCTTGTTCTTCATAATGTTTTACTTCAATTTAATGACATAATTTCGCATTGTCAACATCTCCTCTAATTTCACCTATTCCATTTGGAGTGGGGAATTTAATACATTGATGCAACGTTGATACCACAACTTTTATCGCATGTATCCATGATCTTCCTAATAACATATTATATGGCGATTCCATATCCACCACGCACAATGTTACATATGTTTCGATTTCTCCAAGTGGAATTCGTACCACTATTTCTCCTTTAGGTTTTGTTGTGGATTTTCCAAAGTCGTGAACAAAATATGCTGAAGTGGACATTTCTTCATCTTTAAATCCCATTCCCCGGAATGCATGATAAAATATTATATCAACTGAACTTCCTGTATCGAATAAAGTTCTGTTCAACATCCATTCTCCTGTGGATTTTATTGGTGTATCCTTCTCTTTTCGTGTAATAGGCACTGTGATGACCAACGGAGATGTATGGTTCAAATTTTCTTTTGGTATTTCTTCCGCCATGAATGCAATTTTTTGCTTTTCCCAATCTTTCAAGGGTGATATTTTTTCTATCGCTATAACTTTCTTTCCTTCAAAATTTCGTTTATGTATTCTTCCTTTGACGTTTTCATGAAATTCATTGATCAAGCTTTTTGTTATCATATTACACTCCAATCTTTTGCCATTTTCATTAATTCTACTCATTTTTCTTCTAACTGATTCACTGATTTATTTAATCACTTTCTTGATTTGAATATTCTCAATCAACAATCTTCAACTTTCGATCTTCAATTCCCTGTTTCTAGCGCCATTATGTAGTTGCGGGAAATCCTACACTACACCCCTCATATGATTTCATTATTGATTAGCTCATTTTCAGGTTTACACTCTTAAATTTATTGATTAATTTTTGAATGTTCTTACGAGAAAGATAAAGAAGTCAAGAATGATCTCTGCTCTGAACTTTCTCCCTCCTATTTACTTGTTTCTTACTCAAAAAGATCTCTCCTTCTTTACAACTCGAATAACTATTTATAAGGAAATACATAGTGGATGACAGCTAATCTGTCCTTTATTCTCGGATATGGTTTGCGACATTCTCGCAATCTTATAAATGTTAACTTCGCAAGCTCTATAATTTTCGCAAGACTATCACATCTTTCTCATGTTCCTTGCTGACGTCGTTTCTGAAATTATTCTGCGACGCTATTGTGTTGTACCATTGATAATTTCGCTGAGACATAATTGTTGCGAGATTCTGATCCTACAGCTAACCCTGCTCAGAAATATATATACAAGATATTCTCCCAAATGATACATATACCATAGTCATTTGGTTTGCAAATAGAATATACAACATAATAAACATATCAGATTATAACCAACTAAGAAGTCAACTTCTCGGAGCTTTCGCTGCCCAATTCTGGTCTGTCTCTGAAACTGAAAGTGGGAATAATTAACATTTAACTTCTAAGTAATCATAAGCAAGATTTGGAAAACAATACTATTTTTCCCAAGCATTAGAAAGTGATCCAGTCACTCAAATAACAAACATGTATATGGACAAACTCCTTCTTCAAACAATGTACTAATATGGTTGTGCAACCCCGAACTCGCTGATCCACACCTAATCGTAAATATGGATGTCGACAATTCCGAACTCGCAAACTGCCGATCGATATATCATAAAATTTGTAGGTATAAATGTGAAGGAGAGTATCCTATATACCACATCTGGAAATTCTTATTTCCCATAATAATTCATGACGACAACAAAACATTACAATTCCTTTCCAAACCATGGAAAGATTAACAGAACTAACAGAATAATCATAATGCAATTTAAATAAAGCATGGAGTGCACAACTAGACAATGCATGATTTTATTAAACAAAGACTTTCGTAAATGAAACAACAATAGTTACAAAAGAGTCAAATGTATTCCCACCTCTTTTGACGACAAGCCACGCCTACCTCGAGATCCACGATCCACTGGTTCCTCCTTTGAATCGATCGTTGTTAATATAGACTAACTGTTAATCACACAAAAACTCTAAGAATCTAGCCAAAAGGCTCACACAAGGCTCATAATATAATTCATACAAGTTCGATTTATAAGCTAAGTGAACTATCTAATGGTTCTAAGCCCATTACGGTATCTCATTATCTACCTTTAACATAACTAAGAGTTTACTAATCCAATTAGGTTGGTTTTATAATTCATTAGTTAAGTCTCATGAGTATTTACAACTTTGTAGAAGGGATCGAAAGCTAATTTGGACCATAAGTGGTCCAATCATCAAATTAGGATAACTAGCCCTAAGCCCATGTCCACTAAACAAGCCCATTACACAAGGCCGGGTCCACTAGGGTCAAGTAACGGTCTTTAGTAGTCAAACTAACAGTCACAGGTCAACTAACAGTCCACGTCAGTCAAAGGTCAGCGTCCAGGGTTATTGGTCAAAGAAATTAACTCAGTCAAGGTTCACTAAGTCAAGTCTGGTCAGGTCTAGTCACTGAGTTAATTCAGTCAGTAACACTAAGTCATCTAAACAAATTGAGTTAGACCTATTGATTAAACAATGGACTCCCATTCTACCAGGTTTGGTGTAACACTTTCATTGTAGAAAACAACATCAAATCATTTATCTTAAATAAACTTCATAACTTAATTACAATACTAAATTAAGCTTACCTGCAACATCAGATGCACGCCTTCACTGAAGCTGCCATCTACAACCATGCAGTTATCACTATCTACATCTTTACTATCTCATTCTTCTTACACAAGATCACTCACTACCCATCTCATCTCAAGTATAACTCCAACATCCATGCTCTGCACTTGCATCTCCCCTGCAACATCAAGATTCAACTAAAACTACTACTAACTACAAGCATAGCATCAACACTCTATTCTACATAACTTCAGTACTCAAGAATTCCACCCTTTCATCCATACACACCCCACATACAAAACCACCACTAATATCTGCAACAATTCATTTATATAAACTTACTCCATACACAACTTTCTTACAAAGAAGTTCACCAGCACAATCATACTTCGACAACTGCAACCCAGAATGCAGTACATAATAATATGTAACTCAATTTCACTGCATCACTAAATCCTCATTGACCACAAAACCAATTCTATAACAGCTCATTAATTTCCAAATCTTGTATCTTACACAACCACTACCAACAAATTATGTTTCACACATATATCCCCTTTCATCTAACTCAATTGTGAGTCCATTAATAATCACACATAATCAAACAATGAAACTGAATAACTGAGTTAGATTCTTAGAAAGCAATTACCTCAAACGGTTCCATTTAAGCAATTGACTCTGCTTCCTTCTTTATCTTAATTCAACACTCACTTCACACATCAAAAATACACCAGTTCAGTTCATTCAATCTCAACACCACCAATATAATATTCCACCAACACCCTTCCTGCAACAACAATCTCACATATTTCTAAAAGCAGCACCACCTGCACTACCAACAACATCATTCTCTGGAACAACTAGAGTAAGCACAAACCCAATCCTTCTCTGTACACACCAATATCACCTCTACTTCAAACTCAACAATCGCTTTACTAAAACATCACTTCTAAATACAATCATTGTTTCGTTACTTAATCATCCCAAACTCAGATTCAATCACAAGCATAAAACTTCAATGAATCTTAGCAATTCAACTCAAAAGTACCAAAATTAAACAATTAAGAGCTTACCCAAACAGTGACATCTTCTCAATTGCTGGCTCACCAAAGCAATTCTACTGTAACCCTAATTGATCAATCACCCTCTTCAATTTCATCCTCCGGGACATAACTGCATCTGTAACTCCTCTTCAATCCCTCCAATCACTCGTAATGCATCTCAATTCGACATCTTAGAACATCAATTTCATCCTCTCAATCTCATGCAAGCCTAAAATCGAACTCAAAACCCTATTTCCTCTCATCTCCTTCTTCACAGAACCCTAACTCTATAATTCTTCAACAACTCAACTTCAAAACTTCAATTAAACACCAACCCTCTCATTCTTCATCCATCTTCTACTCAAAACACGGATCAATTCAATAAAATCTCAAACAACTCTGGAACCTTAAATCGATTCTCTCTGCATCACCTCAAACAGAAACCCATAACTCTCCTCCTTCTTAATTAACCAGAACACCTTCACCTTTAAGGACTGAACAATCTTCATAAATTCATTCTCTCAAATTAATTCTCGGAATCGCCAGAGGCGAGAAGCAGAATAAGAAAAAGAAGAAGATGAAGAACATGGGAAGAAAGAAGAGACGAGAAGAAGAAGAAAGAGAATGTGTCTCTCCTCGACACGTCTTGGTGATAAGGCCACCTGCCCATCATAAAGGCACCCAACCAAAAGATAAGGGCAGACCTTCGGTGCTTATAGAAGATAACTCGGCTGCCTTGATAAGTCTGAGTGTGAAATGACCATTTTACCGTCCACATAACTCAGATGATTTCTTCTTCGTCTAGTGTCCGAATGAAATGCTCAAGTAGTCCATTCCGCGTAACTTTTCTACATCTATATAATGATACTAGGTTCGTGTCGTTGTTAGATTAGTTCCAATTAATTAGTGTTCGTGTTGAACTAATCGAGTTATTATCTGCTAAGACGTCCCTTGATCATCGCTAGACCAGTCAAATAACGTTGACGAGCTTGAGGGTATTTACATTCTCCCCACCTTATAGATTTTCGTCCTCGAAAATAAAATCATCCTTCTAGTCTTCAAAACTCCCTACCTTATAGAATAATTCCATCTCTTGTTTAAACGCAAACAATAAAAAAACAAAGCACAAACCTGAATGGCTTTCTACAACTAAAATTTGTGGCTCTAGGTTCAATTATACTAATTTCCATTTCAATAAGTCACTGGTTCTAATTTCGAGAGAAAAATACTCTATAAATAAGTTTCTAAGTAAAATTTGGGATCTATCAGTCCACTAAAAGAAGCAAGTCTCCCTTCAATGCCTAGTGATACAAGAACGCAGTTGCCCTGTCTAGGTTCATGACTCCTAACAATGCCTACATACGTAACAAGTATCACCGGAACACATCATAATTACCAACCTCACTATTCCCCAGTGATGGATTAACTAAGTATTAATTTATTAAAATTAAGTAATTCTCTAAACTATTGTTGTAATCGGTGTAAGTCTTATAAATTTACTTCGCAAAATATATAAATAGTCTTCAGCTTTTAAAATAATTTAATCATCAAAATTCATCTTATTTATTTCTTTTACCAATATAAGTAATCTTAATTCGATTTTACTTCAATTTAGAATATATGATGGTTTTAACTTTGCTGTAATACTATTTATAATTTTTAAATTCATGTACTATTTAAGAATAACTTAGTGTTTTAACCATTATCCAAATGTTACTCTATAATGTCGAATCTATTTGTTTATTTCATTATATCTTGATGTAAGTAAATAACCGCTAACATATTTTTCATAATTATTTGGTATTGATATTTTATTATTATTATTATCATAAGCTTTATGTTTTATTTCTAGGCCGATAAAATTAATTGTAATTAATCATAACGTCAAGTTTAATTTGTTATTAATACTAGATTTAATTTGATCCACTTTATTTCCTTAAATTTTATATTATTACTAAGTAATCTGTAAGTTGTATTATTAATAAAATTACTTTTTCTATTACTGTCCAATAATAATTATACAATTGATATTTACAATATCTCTAAATTTCATAATAATTAGTATTATATAGTATGACTATTTTTTATCTTATCAAAAAATTACTGTCTTACTTATTATCATCATTCTTAAGATAATAGTCTAGTTGGTATGTTAAGCCTTAATCTTCCAAATATAACTCTACGTTCACGAAAAGATTGCTACAATAGATTTTATCTATTCATGTTGAATCCGTATACTATATCTTGATAAATATTGACGTCCATAATTTATTATGATCGAAATTTGAGTTTGCGTAAAAATTATAATATATCCTAATAGTCTTTAGATTTTGGTATTAATAATAAGTATCTTATTCACAGGCAAATTCATTCTCATTTAAGTCTATTTCGTTCATAACATTCAAGTACTATAAATATCCCTTCATGTATATGATTTAGTGATTTAGTGAATCATCTATTGAACTAAGGATAATCTGGGTATAAGATCGTTAATAAGTTTAGTCTTTACTTTATGCATTATGTGACCTCAGGTTCTTAATCCTACCGAATAAGTCTTATATTAACTATCTGGGTTAAACGCAAAATACATAATTCTAATTTGTTATTAGTTAACTTCGCAAAACTCAATTGCAAATAAACACTAATAACTTTTCCATGGTTATTTAATCTTAATCATTATTTTATCACTATTTATTTGTTAATGAGATTTTAATTTAAGTTATGCTCAGCATAATACTAACAGTTCAAGTTCGTCATACCAATTTTCCATTTCAAAAGATGACTAAATAAATTTACGGAGAAGGATCCTATCAATATATAGATTTATTTTCTTTTAATTCTTATATTACACTGAAACAGTAAATTATACGCATAAAGTTATATTTATAGTACTTGAATGTTTAGAACAATATTAGATTTAAAGGACAATAAATTTACCTATGATAAGATACTTATTATTAATCCAAAATCTAAGACATGTTAAAATTTATGCAGACTCGGATATAAATCATATTAAATTACCAACGCCAATCTTTTAACAGGATATAGCATATTCAATTTGAATAAATAAAATCTATTTATATCAATATTTACGTGGAAGTAGAATTATATTTACAAGATTGGGGCTTAATAAAAATAAACTAAGTATCATTGCTAAATAATTATTCTGGTCGTAATTTAGTTATGCAAGTGATACAAATAGGAAAAATTGATAAACCAATGATGAAAATGATGACATAATTAACACAATAACTTTTAATAAGATAAGCAAATAATAGTATATAATACTAATCATTTTATACGATAGTAATGGCAACATGTAGTTTTTATTAACAGAGCAACTTAAGAACTACTTAGCAATAATATAAAATTTAAGGAAATATAGTTAGATCAAATCAGATCTAGCATTTATAATAAAATTAAATTTGGGATTATGATTAATTACGACTAATTTTATCGGTCTAAGAAATAAGAAATTAATTAAAAAAAATTATTAAAAATTAATACCAAACGATCATGGAAAATTCTTAGCAATTATTTACTTACATCAAGTCACATAATGAAATAAACAAATAGATACATTGAAAATAACATTTGGATAATTGTTGTAACATTAAGTTATTCTTAAATAGTACATGAAGTTAAAATTTATTTATTGATAATAATATGGTTTCATTTGGAATTAAAACTCTTCTTTATTTTCTTCTTCTTTCTTCTCGTTATTTCTTCTTTTTTCTTCTTCTCTTCTTATGTTCTTCATTCACTGATGGTTTGTGAATCAAATTGATGAATTTGAGATCGAAGCAAGGGGAGAAAGATCATGTAGTGACTGCCGGTGAACTGAGAGATATGATATCGGTGTTGGAGAAGATTGAGTTGCTGTTATAAATTGAAAATCGGGTTTCTGAAGTTATGGTGTGTAGAATTGATGATGATATAGTGATAATGAAGGATTAAGAACAATTGGGTTATTGTTTAATTGGATTTTTAGTGTTATCTTGAAGAGTAATTCGAGTTTGATAATTAGGGTTTCTGCATGTTGTATTGGAATTCGAAATAGGCGAAGATTGAGAAGATTTAGATAAAATTGTAAGATGGGTTTGTTTAATTGAGACTTCTGAAATTGTTGTGGTGATAAATTGTAAAGATAGATTACGTTAAATGGAATTAGGGTTCTTGAGTCGATGTAAGTGAGGATTTAGAAGATTGTTTGTAAATGAGTTCTGTTGATATGAACAAGTGGGTTGCTGTTTTTGGTTCGAATTATAGAAGTCTTGAGTTAAGAATTGGTTTTGATGAACTGATGAATTACATATGAAAAGGTGATATGTTGCTAAATCAAGTTCAATTGCCTGAGTAGAACTAATCAGAGGTAATGGTTTTTCTTAGTTAATTGAGTAAAGCTTTCTGTTCAATTTCGAGTTTATAAGATTGTTAATTGGAATAAGAATTGAGACGCATGAATTGAGATTGTTTTAGAATGGGTAATTGAAGTGCAGAATTACTTGGAATAAATTTATGTATATCTGAATTGAGAAAATGAGTTTAAGGAGGGTGTTGTTGCTGTTGTTGTTATGGTTTGTATGAATGAGTGATTTCAAGAAATGGATATGAGTAACTGTGATTATTGGATTGAGTATGTTCTCAATTGAAGTTGCAGTATGATTGAGTTACGGGGTCAGGGGTCTGGATTGCGTGTTTATTGGTAGTGGTAATTGGAGATGATGAAGTTGGGATCGAAATTGGTGTTGTTGATCTGAATTGTTACCTGTGTTGTAGTGAAATTGGTGGAGGTGTGTTATCTAAGTTGAGAAGTTGCAATTGGGGAATGACTGGTGGCTCGAGAAGTATGAGCTGAACTTAGTATTGGAGTTGTATTGCTGGTATTGTAGGATGCAGGGAAGAGATCTGGTGTTGTGGATGAAGAAATATTAGATGCACAGAATTGATAATGGTTGATGAAGACTTGGGTTGTTGAGTATTGAATCTGATTTAAGGTAAAGGTGGATTGAATATACTACTGTGGTTGAATGTGTGTAATGAAGTTGTTAAGGGTATGAAGAAATGAATTGTTTGAGTTAACTGAATTGTTTGAGTTAACTGAATTGTTTAGTGGATTGCGAAATCTTGGAACTGCAATTGCAGGTAACCAGTGTTTGTAATTGTATTTGAGTTTTGACGTTTGCTTATGAATTATTTTTGAATGATTAAGAATACATTGTAGTTTAAAATGGAGTTGGAATTGAACTATGGCAGGGAAGATTGGTTGCTCAGTTTGAGCTTAGTTTAGTTGTGTCTTGTGATGCACCATTAAGGTGCAGTCCAACTTCTGGCCTGTGCAAGGGCCTTGTTTTGATAACCAGAATCAGTCTTGTAGACTGAGTCGACTCACCTATTTCCCTGACTTGACCTGAGTTAGACCCTTGACCCGATTTGACCAATTTAGACTTTGACTATTTGACCCTGGACTTTGACCCGACTTTGGACGTTGACTGTTATTTGACCCTTGACCATTAGTTCGTCTGTTAGTGACTGTTAGTTGACTTTAGTGGACTTGGGATTATGGTAGTTTTCTTAATTAGATTCGTTAGAGCATAGCTCTGTCAACCTCGCATGTGTTGCTATATCAAGCATATTTTTCAATGTTAGTGATCAAAACTATAAAGTCTTGATTTCTAGCCTATTAGCTAAGTCTCGGACTAGGATAAGAAAAGTGTAGTTGAGCTCAAGGACTTCATGTTGATTCAAAGACAACGACAAAGATCTACACTAAGGAACCGTGGAACTTCATCAACAAAAAGGTATGTGAAGACTTGAACTTATCTATCACTCGAAAGTCTATCTATTCTTCTCCTACTTCTTATGAGACAAAAGTCGTATGCTATATGAACTAGATCATATACACTTGATATTTCGAGCTGAGTATTCATTTCTTATCTTTTACTCGAAATCATGTGTTGGTAAAGCATTTCGCTTTGATCAGGTTTATCTTCACCTAGTGACGAAAGTCATGAAAGTTTCAATCACTTTGGAAATTGCTCTGACGAGAAAGGTATGTTGTTCTCCACGACTGAATATCGTCCTCTGAGAATGTTTCAATGATTGTAATGAGAGTTTAGATTATATAACCATGTATTCCTTGAACCGAAGTTTTCGAACTTTGTTGATCAAGAGAAATCGGTAGGATTGTGGAATTGGCTTGCCAAGTCCGCGAACCCAGTCCGCAGACTCAGTCCGCGAACTGACTGAAGTTCTCGACCGAGAAATTCTGCTGGGATTTCCAAAACCCGTCTGTGTGCTCAGTCCGCGAACTGGCGGAAGTTCTCGACCCGAGAATTTCTGCTGAGTTTGGAAAACTCAACCGATTAACTTAAGTCCGCGAACTTGTTTGTGAGCTTAAGAGGTTATGATCTAAAGATGTGCTCTGAACATGAAACATTAATTATTAAGGAATGTTTTATGCACACCGTGGCTATAATGTTCATGAGCCGATTCTAATCGAATCGAATCATCTTTGTTTCAATTGTGTCTTGTGTAGTTACATAAGATCTCATTGCAATTGAACAACTCTTAACTAGTTCATTTGAGTCATTTGGACTAGTTATGGTGAAGAAGAACATGATTAATATGGGATGCTCATATGGTTGACCTTTTGGGTTATCATGTTGAACCAACATACGTGTACTCGTTTGTGCATGGTTTTCTCAAACCCAGTAAACGTGTACCCAAGTGTTTGTGACAAGCTATGTCTTTCGATCTAACGGTTGAGAGATATTGGCTTGAATCTAAATCAGGTTTTCATCTAACGGTGGATAGAGTTTGCTTTGTATCTAAGGAAAAACCTGATTTGAAAGGATATATATAGGAGACATCTAGCTAGAGCATAACTTAATCCCCACACGTCTGTGTGATACTAGTGTGATCGCTAGAGTCGATCTCCATTAACCCTTGATTTTCTTCTCTAAAATCGGGTTAATGACTTAAAGACTTCATTTGGATTGTGAAGCCAGACCGATACTACTTTTATCGTAGTTGTGTGATCTGATCTTGCATCTTCTATCGTACGAGCACAATCTGTGATTGTCTTGAGATCGTGAGAGTTCTCCGATAGGCAAGATAAACAAGTCACAAACATCTTCGTCTCACTATTTGTGATTCCTCAACAAACCGCCTGTGTAGTCAGGAAGGATTGTAGAGAGGTGATTGATTAATTTAGGCTGTTCTTCGGGAATAAAAGTCTGGATTATCAATTGGTTCCTGTTACCTTGATTTTATATCTGAAGACGAAACAAAACCTAGGGTTTATCTGTGGGAGACAGATTTATCCTTTTGATAGACTTTTCTGTGTGAGACAGATTCGTTTATTATCAAGTCTGTAATTTTGGGTTGCAGCAACTCTTAGTTGTGGGTGAGACCGGCTAAAGGAATCAAGTACGCAGTGTCCTGCTGGTATCAGAGGCGTAAGAGTACAAATGTACCTTGTATCAGTGGGAGATTGGTAGGGGTTCAACTATAGATCAGTCCGAAGTTAGTTTGCAGTAGGCTAGTGTCTGTAGCAGCTTAATACAATGTGTATTCAATCTGGACTAGGTCCCGGGGTTTTTCTGCATTTGCGGTTTCCTCGTTAACAAAATTTCTGGTGTCTGTGTTATTTCTTTTCCGCATTATATTTTATATAATAGAAATAATACAAGTTGTGCGTTAAGATCATCAACTTCTCTAATCCAACCTTTGGTTGTGGATTGCAGTTGATTGATCCTTGGACATTAGTCTTTGGTACCGTCCAAGTTATCTCTCTTTGAGAAAGACTCGCAGATTTCTATTTGCTTGAGTAAAGATCAAATCCAGAGATTGGGATAATAACTCCTTGAGATACTTTTTATCTAGATTGAGTATGACTGTCTAGTTGATTCTCTAGCAAAGTATTCGGGAGTTAGTCCATACAGATTGCTAAGCGAAATATTGGGTGGTGTTGTTAGACCCCCGCTTTTTCACCCATAACAATTCATATGATATCAAACATTAAAAGTACTTTCCAATCCATGGAAAGATTCAAAGAATCAACAGAATAATCGTAATGCAATTTAAATAAAACATGGATTGCATAAACCAACAACGCATGAGTTGTTAAACATAAACTTTTGTAAAAGAAAACATAAATGGTTACAAAATAGTTAAATGTATTCCAACCTCTTTTGATGACAAGCCATACCTACCTCGATATCCATGATCCACTGGTTCGTCACTTAATCACACAAAAACTCTAAGAAACTAGCCAAAATGGCTCACACCAGAATCATACAAGTCTTTTCCACTTGATTCTATTTCACCAACTTGATTCTATCAATGCCAGTTAGTGAACTAGATTAGTTTAGAACTGGGTTGGGTTGTGAGATAAATGTTAATCACTAAAAGTTATTATAATGATTAAAAGATTTATTTGATTGATTGATTTCTTTGTTTGGTTGTTGTTTATGTAATCAAGTAAAAATTATAGGATTCATCAATAACTTTAGCTAACTAAGGTTAGGGAATAGTTAGTCTAAAAAGTATGAACACGTACACAATCCAATACTAAAAATTATGAGATTAGTGTTGTCGATAAATCTTGAAAGTCACATATAAAAGATTTGAGTACCTTTGACTTATACTTAGGATCAACAGTTTATACTCACATAAATGTTAATAATATCTTTGGGATTCAATAATATTGTAAGAGTAGATGGAATAATAGTCTCAGGCATCAATGTTAATAACGAAAAATATTATAATAGTAATCATAGATGAAAATAATAGTAATAATAATCATAGTAGATTAATCTGTTGAACTTAATTAATTAGCATCAATGTTAACATTTATTAATTAATATCATGTTGAACATAACTTAACTAAAATTTCAATAATGATATTTAACGATAAAGAGTAATAATAATTATGATTAAACCGCTATGGAAAACTGATAACGCTTATCTACGATAAAGTTTTGTAAATTAAACTAATGATAAATTAGAAATGAATTTCTGCGCTTAAACTAGATAGTTAAATATAATACTTAGAGGTGTTAGACTTAAGAAAGCGGTATATATATATATAATATAAGGACAACTTGTTGGTAACCTTGTATCAAAAATGAAACAAATATACATGAATAGTAATAATAGAATTTTGAATATCAGTGTAATACTAGAATTAAAAGAAAATAAATTCATATATTAACAGGATAGTTTACTCTAGTAGCAAAATCTAAAGACTACTAGGATATATTATAATTTTATGCAGATTCAAAATGTAGATCATAAAATTACCCACACAAAAATTTAACAAAATATAGTATATAGATTCAATCTGAATGAGTAAAATATGTTATATCAACCTTTACATGAATGTAAAATTATATTTTAGAATATTAAATTTTAGTGTACCAACCGGACTAGCAACATAAGAATCATGAGAATAATAACACAGTTTATAAAAATATTTGAGTAATTAAATTAGTAGAAAATTTATAACAGATCATTTCTGGAAAATGTATATATGGTATTACAGTAAAGTTAAAATATCAGACATTATAAATTGACGTGAATCGAATTTGGATTACTTATAATAATAAAATAAATAAATAATAATAACGGTAAATAAATTTTGATGATTAAATTGCTTACAATGATGTGAACTATTTATGAAGTAAAATTTTAAATTACACCAATTAAGATAAAAGCCTAGAGATTAATTAATCTTAATAAGTTAGGACTTAGATAATCCAACACTGGGGAATAGTGAGGTTTGTAATTCTAATGTGTTCGGGTGATACTTGTTACGTAGGTAGGACGTCTAAGCAGATAATAACTCGATTAGTTTAACACGAACGCTAATCAATAGGAACTAATCTAACAACGACAAGAACCTAGTATCATTAGATAGATGTCGAAAAGTTACGCGGAATGGACTACTTGAACGTGTCATTTGGACACTAGACGTAGAAGAAATCATCTGAGTTGTGTGAAGGGTAAAATGGTCATTTCACACTCAGAATTATCAAGGCAGCCGAGTTATCTTCTATGAGCACCGAAGGTCTTCCCTTATCTTTTGGTTGGGTGCCTTTATGATGGGAAGGTGGCCTTATCACCAAGACGTGTCATGGAGAGACATTCTCTTTTCTTCTTTCTCTTTATTCTTCTTCTCGTCTCTTCTTTCTTCCCCTGTTCTTCATCTTATTCTGCTTCTCGCCTCTGGCGATTCCGAGAATTAATTTGAGAGAATCAATTAATGAAGATTGTTTAGTCCTTAAAGGTGAAGGTGTTTTGGTTAATTAAGAAGGAGGAGAGTTAGGGGTTTCTGTTTGAGGTGATGTAGAGAGAATCGATTTAAGGTTCCAGAGATGTTTGAAATTTTATTGAATTGATTTGTGTTCTGAGTAGCAGTGGATGAAGAATGAGAGGGTTGGTGTTTAATTGAAGTTTTGAAGTTGAGTTGTTGAAGAATTATAGAGTTAGGGTTCCGTGAAGAAGGAAATGAGAGGAAATAGGGTTTTGAGTTCTATTTTAGGGGCAAATAGCCATTTTGCATACAAACGTCTTAGCTGCCCCTTATCATTTTGAGGAGTGTCACATTAACCAACCTTGGTCTTATCTACCCAACCGAGAGAATAAACTCGCTCTTATTCTCTTTTCTTCTTCTTCATTCTCCATTCTTTTCCGTTTTTCTTCTCTTCTCTCCTGTTCTTCTTTCTCTGACGAAATTGTGAAATCAAATGGAAGCTCTGAGATTGACAGAAGGTGGAGAAGATCATACTGTAGTCAGTAGTTATGGTGATGGTCTCTATTGTGATTCTGACTTGAAGGAGGAATGAGAAATCGAAGTTAGGATTGAATCGGAGAAGACCAAATTAGGGTTTGATAAGGAATTGGGAGGTGAATTGAATCGGTGTTTTGAGATACTTATGTATGAAGAATGAGAGGGTTGATGGTTGATTGAAGTTGTAAGGTTGTTGATGATTGAATCAAGAGTTAGGGTTTCATGAAGGAAACTCATAGAAGATTCGATATATGCAATTGATGTTCTAAGGAAGTGTTTAGAGATGGATTTTAGGTATTGACTATTGAGAATAAAGAAGAAGAATTGAGTATTCAATTTAGGGATTGATTACAGAGAAGAAGTTTAATTAAGAATTGAAAGGTTAGGATTCCAAAGAATGTCTAGATACAATTTGAAGAAGAAATTGGTTATGGTTTTGAAATTAATTGTATCCAAGGAGTCGGAGTTCGAAGAAGAAAATGAACTGATGTCAACTTGCTGGTGGAACTATTTAAGGTAAATGTTTATGTAATTAAATTAGTACAACCTTCAGTTCATTATTGAGATTATGTGAATGCTTATGAAGTTAAGAATTATGTTAATATAAAATGGAGCTGTGTTGATTGGGGTTTAGGTTTATTTTGATCTACAGGGATTGGTACTTATTAAGGATGAAACTGAGTTTTAGAAGTGGTGTTGACATTAGTTACACAGAACTGTGTTGGTTGTAGTGAACTGGACAAGGAAATGGTAATGGTGATAGCTTTAGTGTGGCTGTTGGGTTGTTGTATAGTGACTGAGAAGATGTTGATGAAGAATTTACTTGTTCTGTGTGTATTCTGAGTGATCTAGTGGTGCAGAAACGGTTAAACTACATTTGGTGATTATGTTGCTGTGGTGAGGTGATAGTGGTGATGGAGCTGAACTGATAGTGCAGGGGTTAGAGTTACTAGTAAAGCTGGTGGAGGAAATTATAGGTAATATGAAGAGAGTATGATCTCTACTGAAGTGCAAACAGAGTATTAAGGTTTAGTGTGATATTGTACTGAGTTACAAGTTGTAGTGGTGTTGTTGAAGCTGCAGGGGATATGAGTGGCTGGTGGAAGTTTAGGAACTGTTTTGAGATATGGAATAGAGTTACAATTACAACTTGTTGAGCTGAATTGGTTGATGAGTGCTGAACTTTGGAAGTGATAATGGTGGATAAGACACTGTGGATGTGAAGGATGATTGTGGTTAGAATGAGTATATGTGTTGATGAGCTGATCAGCTTTGTAATGGTGGTATGCTAGAGTGGTGATTGACTGAATGTGCAATAGTGGTGTCGAATGTGGTTTTGAGTGAAGAGGATTTGGATATTGCAGCTACTGCATTTGCAGGTAGGCTAAGCTTACAGTTGTAGTTAAATTATGAAGCTTAACTTAAATTCTATGTATTATTGTTGTATTGAACTTTAAAACCTTGTTGGAATGAATAGAATTAGGTTGCAAGTGAATTTGTAGTTACAATAGAGTATTTGCCTGATAGATAATCTGACTGAGTTGAATCGGTGTTAACTCACTGAGTTACAGATCCTGACCTGAGTCGACTCAGTTGACTTGACCTTAACCATTTACCCTGGACTTTGACCTTTGATTGGATGTTGACTGTTAGTTGAACCATTTGACCATTAGTGACCGTCAGTTGACCCTGTTGGGTCAGCACTTGTGTAATGGGCCGAGTCCAGTGGACTTGGGCTTATTGCCATGTTTGGTATGAAATAGCCCTTGACTTCTTCTACAAGGTTGTAGATATTCATAAGCCTTAGCTAGTGGCCTATAGAACCAACTTTGTAGCGCCCTCTAAGCTAACAGCTGACGAATCCAAGAGATTAACTAAATAAAGAGGCACTAAGAATCTGAATCATATACCTAAGCATTTGATTAAGGAATCTGCTATAAAACTTAACCCAAAACTAACCCCGCTCAGAAATATATATACAAGATCTTCTCTCAAATGATACATATACAATAGTCAGTTGGTTTGCAAATAGAATATACAACATAATAAACATATCAGATTATAACCAACTAAGAAGTCAACTTCTCGGAGCTTTCGCTGCGCAATTCTGGTCTGTCTCTGAAACTGAAAGTGGGAGTAATTAACATTTAACTTCTAAGTAATCATAAGCAAGATTTGGAAAACAATACTATTTTTCACAAGCATTAGAAAGTGATCAAGTCACTCAAATAACAAACATGTATATGGACAAACTCCTTCTTCAAACAATGTACTAATATGGTTGTGAAATCTCGAACTCGCTGATCCACACCTAATCGTAAATATGGATGTCGACAATTCCGAACTCGCAAATTGCCGACCAATATATCATAAAAGCTCAAGGTATAAATGTGAAGGAGCGTATCCTATATACCACAGGCGAAAATTCTTATTTCCCATAATAATTCATGACGACAACAAAACATTACAATTCCTTTCCAAACCATGGAAAGATTAAACAGAACTAACAGAACAATCATAATGCAATTTAAACAAAGCATGGAATGCACAACTAGACAATGCATGTGTTTATTAAACAAAGACTTTCGTAAAAGAAACAACAATGATTACAAAAGAGCCAAATGTATTCCCACCTCTTTTGATGACAAGTCACGACTACCTCGAGATCCACGATCCACTGGTTCCTCCTTTGAATCGATCGTTGTTAATATAGATTAACTGTTAATCACACAAGAACTCTAAGAATCTAGCCAAAAGGCTCACACAAGGCTCATAACATAATTCATACAAGTTCAAGTTATAAGCTAAGTGAACTATCTAATGGTTCTAAGCCCATTATGGTATCTCATTCTCTACCTTTAACATAACTAAGAGTTTACTAATCCAATTAGGTTGGTTTCATAATTCATTAGTGAAGTCTCATGAGTATTTACAACTTTGTAGAAGGGACCGAAAGCTAATTTGGACCATAAGTGGTCCCATCATCAAATTAGGATAACTAGCCCTAAGCCCATGTTCACTAAACAAGTCCATACATAAGGCCTGGTCCACTAGGGTCAAGTAACGGTCTCTGACAGTCAAACTAACAGTCACAGGTCAACTAACAGTCCACGTCAGTCAAAGGTCAACGTCCAGGGTTAATGGTCAAAGAAATTAACTCAGTCAAGGTTCACTGAGTCAAGTCTGGTCAGGTCTAGTCACCGAGTTAACTCAGTCAGTAACACTAAGTCATCTAAACAAATTGAGTTAGACATATTGATTCAACAATGGACTCCCATTCTACCAGGTTTGGTGTAACACTTTCATTGTAGAAAACAACATCAAATCATTTATCTTATATAAACTTCATAACTGAATTACAATACTAAATTGAGCTTACCTGCAACATCTGATGCAAGCCTTCACTGAAGCTTCCATCTACAACCATACAATTATCACTATCTACATCTTTACTATCTCATTCTTCTTACACAAGTTCACTCACTACCCATCTCAGCTCAAAGTCTAACTCCAACATCCATGCTCTGCACTTGCATCTCCCCTGCAACATCAAGATTCCACTAAAACTACTACTAACTACAACCATAGCATCAACACTCTATTCTACATAACTTAAGTACTCAAGAATTCCACCCTTTCATCCATACGCACCACACATACAGAACCACCACTAATATCTGCAACAACTCATTTATATAAACTTACTCCATACACAACTTTCTTACAAGAAGTTCACCAGCACAATCAGACTTCGACAACTGCAAACCAGAATGCAGTACATAATAATCTGCAACTCAATTTCACTGCATCACTAAATCCTCATTGACCACAAACCCAATTCTATAACAGCTCATTAATTTCCAAATCCTGTATCTTACACAACCACTGCCAACAAATTACGTTTCATACATATATCCCCTTTCATCTAACTCAACTGTGAGTCCATTAATAATCACACATAATCAAACAATGAAAATGAATAACTGAGTTAGATTCTCAGAAAGCAATTACCTCAAACGGTTCCATTTAAGCAATTGACTATGCTTCCTTCTTTAGCTTAATTCTACACTCACCTCACACATCAAAAATCCACCAGTTTAGTTCATGTAGGATCAGAATCTCGCAGCAATAATGCCTCAGCGAAATTATCAACAATACAACAACGTCGCAGAACAATTTCAGAAGTGACATAATAAACGACGTCAGCTAAAATCATAAGAAAAACGTAATGATTCTGCGAAAATAAGAGAGTTTGTGAGATTAACATTTGTAAGGTTGCGAGAATGTCACAAGACATATCCGAAAATAAAAGACAGATTAGTTGTCATCCACTATGTACTTCCTTATAAATAGTCGTTCAGTTGTAAAGGAAAGGGAGAGATCTTTTTTGAGTAAGAAACAAGTAAATAGGAGAGAGAAAATCTAAAGCAGTGGTTATTCTTGATTCCTTTATCTTTTCTTGTAAGATTGTTCAAAGATTCATCAATAAAATTAAGATTGTTAATCTAAAAATGGGTTTAGTATTAATGAAATCAGATGAGGGGTATAGTGTAGGATTTCCTGCAACTACATAATGGCGCTAGAAGGAGGGGACATTGAAGATTATTCTAGAAAAAATTGAAGATTAATATTGAGATTTGTGAAGATTTGGAGTGATTGATTAAGAATTTTACATAATTTCTTTCAATTCGTTAACATTGAAGAAATGGCTAGAAGCAGAAATACATCAGAACAACCAACTACTGTTAGAAGAAGCAAGAGAATTGCTGGAAGGGAAAGAAGTGAAATGGGAGAATCTACTAGAATGAGAAATAATAGAGAAAATCAAATTCAACCACCAGTTCAACAAACACTAGTACAAGGGAGGAATACAGATTATGATAGGGTGAGTATACACACTTGGCAATCAAATTCAGCAGAAGAAGAGCAACAAACCAGAAACCATAGACAGGTAGAGAGAAATCAAGAAGCAGATGAAGGAATAATTCATGGAGATGAGGAAATTGGAGCGTTAGAAACGTTGAGACGAAGAATACACGAAGAAAGAAGAGCTGAGGCAGAAGAACGTGCGAATTTAACAAGGAAAAATCACGAATTGAGGATGGAAAATATGAGACTACAGAGTAGAAGATCGAGAAGTATTACAAAATCATATTCAAGATCGACTAGAAGAGAAATGAGGCGAAACTCACCCACAATTAATGCTGGAAACAATATTCAAGAAGAAATATCAAATCCTAATGAAGAATATCGCGAAAACAGAGAAAGAACTGATGATCGTTACGTTCCACAAAATGAAACTTTTGATGATAGGAAAAATGGTAGAAATCAAGAGAACGGACAACGTCAGGGACAAAATGACCAAGATGGCGAAGGAAATCGAGATAAAGGAAGGAGAATTTTACATGAACGAGAAACTCAAAGAAATCAACAGACGATTGAAGAAGAAATTGAAAGACATTATGTTGAACAAGCATGTTTAATTTGCGAACGTGAAAGATTGAGGCATAAATGGAAGAACAAGAGCTTCAGGAGACAATTCGCCAGAACAATCATGACAATCGAGAAAGAAGGCGTACACAAAATCGGAATAACGGTAATATCAATGAAGAGTATGATAGAATACATAAGGTGGCTGAAAGACAATGGATGGAATTAATAAGAAATGAACAAAATCATGAAGGGGAAAATGAGAGACATAATCATATGCGAATTCAAGATACAGATGAAGAAGAGACTCGTAGAAGAAGACGAGATGAGGATAATGAAGAAGAAATGCAAAATTTCGCGAGAGAAGAAAGACATGAACGCAGAAGAAGGGAGGCGAAATTAAAAAGACCAATAGATCAAAATTCAGGTGTAAATAAACAAATCTTGAAAGAGTTAGAATAAATGAGAGGAATGCTAAAGAATAGAGGAGAAGAAGGCAGAAGACAATTGGATGAAGCTATAGAAGAAGCTGCGAAAACTCCATTTACAAGGGAAGTACAACTAGGAGGAATACCACTGAAATGCAATTTGCCCGCATTAACCAGCATTTTTGATGGAACAACTTGTGCAATTCAACACATTAAAGCCTACGTGAGGTGCATGTTGCAATGGGAAAATCATGATGTTGTATTATGCAAGTATTTCGCATCCAGCTTAACAGGGGAGGCGTTAAAATGGTTCGAAGGTCTACCGAAGAATACAATAACATCCTTCAATCATTTGCAGACTATATTCCTGGGGGCATATATAAGTAATAATTCTTTGCGACCTGGTATTGAAGACGTGTTTGGATTAAAACAAAGGATTGGCGAAAGTTTAAAGCACCTAACTAAAAGATGGAGGACTATGTGTAGCGAAATGGCTGGCCGTGTAGATGAGAGATATCTTATATTATCATTTATCAATGCTATGTTTGCAACCAACCTATTGTATGTCCAAATTTTTAGAGTCAAGAATACGATCACAATGACTGAATTGCGAGAACTTCAAGAAGAATATATTGCTCTAGAGGAAAGGAAAAATGAAATGGAATCATACCCAGTTGCGACCACTAGTTCACAAACAGCGAATGCAAGCTTATTACCCAAGCTAATAAACACAGTAGCGAATACTTCGCAAGTACAACAAGAGAAGGTGACGGGTAACAATCAACAGAAACTGGTGGCTATGGGAAGCCGAGATCAAGAGGAGTATGAAGGAGAAAGAAATTTCTACAATCGTGGTGGAAATAACAAGATTCAAAGACTCGATCAACCACAAGAAACTTATGGAGGTCAAAGACAAAACTATAATAGAGGACAAGGAGGTCACAAGGTAGTATGGGAAGAAATCAAGATGCCACCTCTAAATGCAAGTGTGGAGAAAATATGGGAAGCTATAATTTTGATGGAGAATATACCAAAACCATGGAACATGGGAACGAAACCACCTCCAAACCACAGAAGTCATGAGTTTTGTTCTTATCATCATTTTCATGGACAAACAACGAATGATTGCAGAAATGTAAAAAGAATTATTCTGAGAATGATAGATCAAGGAAAACTAAACCACTTTTTGGTAGGGCACCCACAATCTCAACCATTTCCACCACCACAAGAACATCACAAAGTAAACACGATGAAAAAGAAGGAAACATTCTTCATAGAAGTTGGTGCAAAAGCAAAGAATCTATTTTGTCACTCTATCGTAGATTCATACAAGACAATTGAAGATTTTCATGACAATGTTTTGAGTAGAGTGTTCGCAAGAGATAACGATGGAAGAGAAATTATGAATATTGTGAAAATCTCGCCATTAGAGGAATGGCAGAAACAGATTATTTCTTTTACCGCAGAAGAAATCCCCGAAGGTGAAGAGGTACATGATAATCCATTGGTAGTAAAATTAGAAATTAATCCAAAACCGAAAGAATATGAGGATGATGAAGCTGAAGATTCATGGGAAATTAATAGGATTCTAATCGATACCGGAAGCTCTGTGAACATCTTATTTTATCATACTTATAAAAATATGGGAGGAAGAGATGATGATCTTATACCATCAACATATAAGATATATGGTTTTAATGGTACTGCCAACAAGCCTAAAGGGGAGCTTTTCAATGTGAATTCCATTGAAGGGAATATCTTCTGAAATCCTATTCTGTGTCGTTGATGTAGAATCACCCTACAATTCATTAATTGGTCGACCTTGTCTACATGGGATTCTAAGTGTAGATTCAACTTTCCACCAGTGCATCAAATTTCCTCACCCCAGCGGTGTAGGAATCATAAAGGGAGATTGGGTTGAAGGAAAGAGGTGTTATGAAACTGAGATAGAATCTTGCGAAGGAAGAGCAAACAAGAAGGAAAATTGGCGACACAAAATCAAAGAGACACAAAGAAATGAGAGGTTGATGGTGGATGCAATCGAAAGAAAAGAAGAAGAGATGTTGCGAAACTAATGCTAGCTCAGAATAAAAAATGGTGAACATACCACTACTAAGGAAACAGTAACAGAAAATAACAAAGAAGCAGAGGATAGCAAAGGTAATGTATGAATAATTGATTTGTTGCGACACTCTCGCAATAAATAAAATTCTCAAAAATACATTTTATTGAATGACAAAATTGAGATTGCGAAATGCAAATACAATATGATGATGTGCAAGAATCTCGTAGAGATAATAAATTCTACAAAAGACAATCAGAGAACAATGACAAAAGATAAAGGGGGAACCTTTATAGCGTACACCCTAGTTCGCGAATACAATTTCGCAAGAGGAAAATGTAAGACCTAAAGTACGTCATATAAGGGGGGTACCTATTGCATGACTCAGGGAAAGGCTACACCGCCACCGGAACCTGAGTCATGGAGATTTGGGGTCAATAAAGCCCATCCGGAAGAGGCACCTTGGATTCTCAGCTTAAGCATATGATTTAGGTTGGGCGACTAAGGTAATAAGGACTCTCCCAATGAGTGCAGAATCTGATCAAGGCGTCGAGGTACACGGTTGAGTCAAAGAGTGCCAGGGGCGTTGAAGCGTACCTTGCCATTCTTGACAAGTCTTGGCTTATACTGCACTCGGCCGAAGAAAACCCCACTTAGGGTGCAGTCTCGTAACCATAAGCCCTATAGGTAAAAGGGATAAGAGGTGCGAAAACAACTGGTTGTTGTTAAGACTGGATGGGAGGAGCTAACCTTGTATGGTAGAAGTACGCCTCCTTGAAGGGGCAACCAGGGGGAAGATAAGGGCGGCACCCTCCATTAGGGAGCTGATAAGTGTCTTAAGACGCAAATGTCATGAGGCTTTTTACTCGCAAGGGTATTAAGGCTTGTCATATTTGTGCAACAATCCTGAAGAGGCAATAATACAAAAGAAAAAGATAAGACGAGATCAATGGGTTTTCGCATGAAAGTGCGAAGACGTCCTGCGATTTCGTCGCAAGACGGCAATGTCATGGGGCTTTATTTTCGCAAGAATATTTAGGCCTATCATATTGTCGCAACATTCCTGAAGAGGCCATAATACAAAAGAAAAAGTTAAGGCAAGATCAATGGGTTTTTGCATGAAAGTGCAAGAACGTCCTGCGATTTTGTCGCAATGACAAGAGGTGGCATAATAAGACCTTTAATTAGGAAGGAAAATAAGACCACACAGGAATGAGATTTTGAAAAGAATCAAAATTCACTTCGCATAAGATTGCGAAATTATAAATAACAACTGCGAAGTTGAGGCACAAAATAAGAAAAATCTGCAAAATCTCTCATTTGGATACAAATAACAGAGGCAAGTATGGGAATGAATGAAATTAGAAAATGTTATTTGTCTCCACATGATAGATTTACCAAAAATTAAAAAATTAATGATTATATTGATTAACCATATTGCAAGGAAGAATTGTTTTAATGAATGCAGGTCAAAATGAAAGAAACTCATATATTAAGGAATATGGAAAACCAAAAGAATTCGCAAATATACAGAAAGGAGGAATAAATGTACAAGTATTACAGAAGATTAAAGAAAGAAACAAAGACTACTTCTTAGTTGATCCTTCATCAACTTCATCAGACTTGTTCCCTTCTTCGTCTGCATCAGAATTTCATCTCCATCAGAACCTTCATCACCATCAGATTCTTCATCATCAGCTTCGCTATCAGAAATAATCAGACTGGGAATGTTCTTTGGGATCTCCTCCAAGAGACAAGGATAATCAGAATGAGGAATACTATGGTCATCACAAACCATTTGAATAGTTTGATTGCGAAAATGCATAGCATCATTCTTAAAGTTCGCAACAGTGATCTTGATTTGATTCTTTAATCTAGAATACTTGTCGTTGCGAGAAGAAAGATTCTTTGCGAGTTCCCTTTTTCAGCTTCAAGTTCCTCAATCTTTTGCGATATCTACTTTCAGAATCTGCGAGCAAAAGGCAATCAATTAATAACTTGATGAAAATTCATAAGAAACAAAAGATTAGTGGAAGAACAGTTAATAACCTTCTCTGTCAGAAATCATATCTCTAATCAAGGCTGTATGCTCAACTTGGAGACTAACATTTACACCTAAATCTTTTCTGGCATCGTCTAAGATTTTCGCAGCCCAAGCGAATTCATCCTCATTACTTATAAGAAGACGAGAACGAATTTGGTTTTCTCTTTCAGAGCTCGGTATTCTTGCGGTTAGCTTCATCTCGTTCAAGTTGAACTTCAAGAAGGGTCTCTTGGAATTTCGCCAAAGCCTTAGCACCTTGATCAGAGATGCGATCCTCATCTATACTATGAGATGCTAATTTGGTTCTCAACTCATTGATTTTCTCTTTAGAATTAAGAGAAGAGACGCTTAAATCGGTTGGCTAAGCCTAAACTAGATCTATGGTCAATTTCTAAGAGGCGAAATTTGGATCTTAGTTCATTCAGAGAAAGAGATGAAATTTTATCATTTGAGAAACTATTTAAAGATTTATTAAGACGCTCAAGAAGGGTATCATTATCCAAGGCATTAGGAAATGAACGAAGAATGGTAGCTTCATCAGAAAGACCATAAATGTCTGCAAAAAGGATCAATTAAATAAGATAAAACAACAGGAGATGAATGAATGAAAGGAAAGGAAAAAAGTAACATACCATAGAGCAGTTATTATTAGCTTGTGTGAAGACTAGAGATTTGTTCGTATTATATGAAGAAGAAGAATCAATTTCTAGTGTTGTTTTTCTCGCGAAGACATTTGACTTCAGCTTCCAGTTCCTCATTTTTGTGCGAAATTGAAGATTCTTCTTTTCAAGATTTTCGCGTCTCCTCTCTAGATCTGAGGCAACAGCGAAAGAAGCTTTTCCAGCCTGCGAGAAAATATAAAAAGTATTAAAATAGAAAGAGATTTTGAGTTACAACAATGAAGAAGTAAAAGGATGAAAGCATACCAGACTATTAAGAGAATGCAGGAAATTGGGAGTCACTGATCTAGAAACTCCGCGAAGAGAATTATCACCATCCAACAAAGGAACATCGCAAATTGTAGCGAGAGCTTTACAGGTGTTAGCGAATTGACTATCTCCCATTCCTTGCAAAGAATCAGAAAAGAGGCCAGAGAGCTTAGCCATAGAAGATTCAGATGGAGAATCTTCATTTGCAGCAAGGTCATCATCATCCTCATCATTCTCGGAGTTTTCATGAGAAGGAATATTTGAAGGAGAGGAAGAACGACTTTTCTTCTTTGAAGGAGGAGCAGTTGGTTTTTCCCTGCGAAGAGCACCTTTGCCTTTATCACCAGTCTTCGCAACATTGGCAGGTTCTTCTATTTCAGCAATAATCTTCACACACAGATAGAAATAAGAAATGGAAGCAACAATATACTTTTAAAATCATAAGAGAATATTTCTTACCTCATCTGTGTATGAGCGAAGAGCTAACAAGGTACTAGTCTTCCCAGTCCTGTTATAACTATCTTTCAGTTTTGGATCTGTAGAATGTCGCAAGAGTCAGCGAACAAAAGAATAAATATAAAGTGAGCGAAACTGGAAGAAACATACCTCTTTCTCCTTCTCGGGCCAAGAGAATACCCAAGGTTGATAGGTAGCGAGATTCTCAGGAAGAACATTTGACCCAGCAATGTAAGGTCCTTTAGCATCAAGGGAAAACACACCATTTATCATCTTTGGATTGGCGAGGAGTTGTGTTCTTACCAGAATGCCAATCAATGTCTTGCATGAGTATTTTAGCTTCATCAATGTTATCTTTCCTTTTCAAACGAATACCCCAGCGAGTATTCTCTTTCTTCATGGAGATCAATTCATAATTTTCAAAGAAACTCGCTACTGTGTATTTCTCAGCAATTATCTCCAAGTCTGCGAATTTAGGATCCCTAAGTTCTTTGGAGTACAGAGATCCTTTACCAGCACCACGGTTAGCGAACTCTACATCAGACGGATGCAATCCCCACTCAATTGGAAGATAGCTCGCGAAAATCCCGAGTGAGCGAGAATTTCATAGAACAAAGAGGAATATCTGGGTCATAAAGAGGAATGGAGGAGACCTGCGAGAATTTGACCTAGCGAAATTATGATTGATTGATCATCACAATATTGATCAGAGAAAAGTTTGATAGAAAGAATTGACTTGGCACTTTCACCAGGAATGGTAGAAAGTGTGAAACCTTTCTCAGCAAGATCTTTTGGACTCTTTTAAGTTTTTCTCATGTTTATGGCCACTTGGAGGCATATTTGAATATAGAGTATGGGAATGAATAAAAAGTAAGAAGATTGAAGAGGGAAGATTACAGTAGCAGAACTTACGGAAGAACAATAGAGTTGCAGAGATGAGAGAATAAAAAGAGAAGAGAAAGTAAAAAGAAAATGGAAAGAAGAGTAAGAAGAATATATAAAGAAGATTTTTTACTCGAAGAAATAAACACCATTAAGCGAAAAGACGTGAGCGGTTGAAAAGCAGCGGTTACAGAAGACGTGTCAAGAAACAGATGGAAGAAAGAATACGTGTGATAAATGCAGAATATGAAGAGAAGAGATGAACAGCTGCGGCATTTCTCACATCATTCTCTACTTTGCAGAGAAGATATGAGAAGAGGCAAGATGTAGGATCAGAATCTCGCAGCAATAATGCCTCAGCGAAATTATCAACAACACAACACAACAGTCGCAGAACAATTTCAGAATGACATAATAAACGACGTCAGCTAAAATCATGAGAAAATGTAATGATTCTGCGAAAATAAGAGAGTTTGCGAGAAACATTTGTAAGGTTGCGAGAATGTCGCAAGACATATCCAAAATAAAGGACAGATTAGCTGTCATCCACTATGTACTTCCCTATAAATAGTCGTTCAGTTGTAAAGGAAAGGGAGAGATCTTTTTTGAGTAAGAAACAAGTAAATAGGAGAGAGAAAATCTAAGCAGTGGTTATTCTTGATTCCTTTATCTTTTCTTGTAAGATTGTTCAAAGATTCATCAATAAAATTAAGATTGTTAATATAAAATGGTTGAGTTAATGAAATCATATGAGGGGTGTAGTGTAGGATTTCCTGCAACTACAGTTCATTCAATCTCAACACCACCAATATAAATTCCACCAACACCCTTACTGCAACAACAACCTCGCCTATTTCTAAAAGCAGCACACCCACTACCAACAACATCATTATCTGGAACAATACAGTAAGCACAAACCCAATCCTTCTCTGTACACACCAATATCACCTTACTTAAAACTCAACAATCTTTACTACAATATCACTTCTAAATACAATTACTGTTTGTACTTAATCATCCCAAACTCAGATTCAATCCCAAACATAAAACTTTAATGAATCTTAGCAATTCAACTCAAAAGTACCAAAGTTAAACAATTAAAAGCTTACCCAAGTAGTGACATCTTCTCAATTGCTGGATCACCAAATCAATTCTATTGTAACCTAATTGATCAATCACCCTCTTCAATTTCATCCTCCGGGACATAACTGCATCTGTAACTCCTCTCTAATCCTCCAATCACTCGTAATCCATCTCAATCGACATCCTAGAACATCAATTTCATCCTCTCAGTCTCATGCAAGCCTAAAATCGAACTCAAAACCCTATTTCCTCTCATCTCTTCTTCACAGAACCCTAACTCTATAATTCTTCAACAACTCAACTTCAAAACTTCAATTAAATACCAACCCTCTCATTCTTCATCCATCTACTACTCAAAACACGGATCAATTCAATAAAATCTCAAACAACTCGGAACCTTAAATTGATTCTCTCTACATTACCTCAAACAGAAACCCCTAACTCTCCTCCTTCTTAATTAACCAGAACACCTTCACCTTTAAGGACTGAACAATCTTCATTAATTGATTCTCTCAAATTAATTCTCGGAATCGCCAGAGGCGAGAAGCAGAATAAGAAAAATAAGAATATGAAGAACAGGGGAAGAAAGTAGAGACGGGAAGAAGAATAAAGAGAAAGAAGAAAAGAGAATGTGTCTCTCCTCGACACGTCTTGGTGATAAGGCCACCTGCCCATCATAAAGGCACCCGTCCAAAAGATAAGGGAAGAACTTCAGTTCTCATAGAAGATAACTCGGCTGCCTTGATAAGTCTGAGTGTGAAATGACCATTTTACCCTTCACACAACTCAGATGATTTCTTCTTCGTCTAGTGTCCGAATGACACGTTCAAGTAGTCCATTCCGCGTAACTTTTTGACATATATCTAATGATACTAGTTTCGTGTCGTTTTTAGATTAGTTCATATTAATTAGCGTTCGTGTTAAACTAATCGAGTTATTATCTGCTAAGACGTCCCTTTGAATATCGCTAGACCAGTCAAATAACGTTGACGAGCGTGAGGGTCCTTACATTCTCCCCACCTTATACATTTTCGTCCTCGAAAATAAAATCATCCTTCTAGTCTTCAAAACTCCCCACCGTATAGAATAATTCCATCTCTTGTTTGAACGCAAACAACAAAAAAACAAAGCACAAACCTAAATGACTTTCTACAACTAAAATTTGTGGCTCTAGGTTCAATTATTCTAATTTCCATTTCAATAAGTCGCTAGTTCTAATTTCGAGAGAAAAATACTCTACAAATAAGTCTCTAAGTAAAATTTGGGATCTATCAGTCCACTAAAAGAAGCAAGTCTCCCTTCAATGCCTAGTGATACAAGAATGCAGTTTCCCTGTTTAGGTTCATGACTCCTGAAAATGCCTACTTACGTAACAAGTATCACCCGAACACATCAGAATTACGAACCTCACTATTCCTCAGTGCTGGATTAACTAAGTATTAATTTATTAAAATTAAGTAATTCTCTAAAATATTATCATAATCGGTGTAAGTCTTATGAATTTACTTCGCAAAATATATAAATAGTCTTTAGCTTTTAAAATAATTTAATCATAAAAATTCATTTTATTTATTTGTTTTACCAATATAAGTAATTTGAATTCGATTTTACTTCAATTTAGAATATATGATGGTTTTAACTTTGCTGTAATACTATTTATAATTTTTAAATTCATGTACTATTTAAGAATAACTTATTTATCCAATAAATTATGTGATCAAGTAAATCTTTAAAATTAATACATGGTTTACTAATTCAAATAGGTTGGTTATGTAGTTTATTAGCTAAGTCTTATGAATATCTACACCTTTGTAGAAGGAACCGAAAGTTAATTCGGACCATAAGGGTCCAAAACATAAAAATAAGATAACTAATCCTAATCCCAAATCCACAAAATAATCCCACTAAACAAGGCCTGGTCCACTAAGGTCAATTAACAGTCATACTAACAGTCAACGGGGTCAACTAACGGTAAACGCCAGTCAAAGGTCAAAGTTCAGGGTTAAGGTCCAACTCGATCCACCGAGTCAACTCAGGTCAAGACAGGGTACTAGGTGAGTCAACACGGTTCAACTCAGTCATATTAACTGAGTCAGACAACAACAAAACAGTTATACATCTAATTGGTAAAAGGATCATGATATAGACCATTGCACATGCCAAGAACACTAATGCACAATCATAACTCAAATACACAACAACTTACCTGCAATTGCAGTACAAGCTTCCACTAGGGAGATTCATTTCAACACAGTTATCTAACCTTCATTGCAGTGCTTCAGTAATTGAACCAATCCCACAAATCATCCAAGTCTACTACATCAAATACACTAGTGCATATACACACACGAACCTGGTATCATTAGATAGATGTCGAAAAGTTACGCGGAATGGACTACTTGAACGTGTCATTCAGACACTAGACGTAGAAGAAATCATCTGAGTTGTGTGGAGGGTAAAATAGTCATTTCATACTCAGAATTATCAAGGAAGCCGAGTTATCTTCTATGAGCACCGAAGGTCTTCCCTTATCTTTTGGTTGGGTGCCTTTATGATGGGCAGGTGGCCTTATCACCAAGACGTGTCGAGGAGAGACACATTCTCTTTTCTTCTTTCTCTTTATTCTTCTTCTCGTCTCTTCTTTCTTCCCCTGTTCTTCATCTTCTTATTTTTCTTATTCTGCTTCTCGCCTTTGGCGATTCCGAGAATTAATTTGAGAGAATCAATTAATGAAGATTGTTCAGTCCTTAAAGGTGAAGGTGTTCTGGTTAATTAAGAAGGAGGAGAGTTAGGGGTTTCTGTTTGAGGTGATGTAGAGAGAATCGATTTAAGTTTCCAGATTTGTTTGAGATTTTATTGAATTGATCAGTGTTTTGAGTAGCAGATGGATGAAGAATGAGAGGGTTGGTGTTTAATTGAAGTTTTGAAGTTGAGTTGTTGAAGAATTATAGAGTTAGGGTTCTGTGAAGAAGGAGATGATAGGAAATAGGGTTTTGAGTTCGATTTTAGGCTTGCATGAGATTGAAAGGATGAAATTGATGTTCTAGGATATCGAATTGAGATGGATTACGAGTGATTGGAGGGATTAGAAATGATTTACAGATGCAGTTATGTCCCGGAGGATGAAATTGAAGAGGGTGATTGATCAATTAGGGTTGCTGATGGTTTTTAAATAGTGATTGTAGTTGTAGTGGTAAAAGGGGTTCTTTTCGAACTTGTGAAGGTAACTTTTTTTTTTAATAAAAATAAAGCAAATTAATTTTCAAAGAGTGATGTAAAGATTTAAAATGGACTAAGGCTCCGGATTCACTATTACTTCAAGTTGATTGGTTACAAAAATATTTCATAATTATTATCTAGCTCTTTTTCCATTAAATCACTTCTTAATCTATAAGGTGTCCAAATATTAAATTGTAATCCTTAAGCATGATTTATCAAAGAATTAATTCTAAGCATAAAACATCAAACTGATTCACAACTAATTAAGAAAACCATTTTTATCTCTTTTTTTATTGATCCAAGTGAATTAAATAAAATAAATAATTAAGAATTTATAAAAAGAATTTACCAATCAAACATGAGTGAATAGATCCTCCGTTGCCTCAATCACCAAGAATTTAGCTGCTCATCATGTTGGAAAACCTCTCAAAATATTTCATTGATGCTCAAAAGTGTTTTACAATGAAGAGAAAGACAAGCAAATGATGTAAAACAGAATTTTGCGACCCACAGAAGGCGTCCAACGACAAAGCTGAAGTGTTGTTGTCGTTGAAGAACTACGACCCACAGGTGACAGTCGATGTCACTGTTGATAAACGACGGCCTTGGAGAGTCTGTTCTTCACGTTCTTCCTCCTCGCAGCAGCAGCAACAATCAATGGTATCTTCCTTGTTTCGGCTCTGAACTCTCTCCTCTTTCTCTCTAAACTTTTCTAACCCTTTTTATGACTTGAAACCACTCTTATATATCCCACAGACCCCAAATATCTCGTATAAATTCCGACTTTTTCTTTTCTTTTTCTTCTCTGCGCTGTTGAGAGAATAATCGCTTCTGTTGAGCTTTTTCACGTGTTGTTAGCTATAAAATAGCTACCAAACTCTTCCCTATACTTGAATAAGACCATGTACATGTTAATCCAGCGTCAAAGTCCTCCAGAAATCTCTCAAAAATCTTCTAAACTCGAAACAGAACACGTCTCTCTGTTGAGACTTTGAAACCCTCTCTCGGCCATTCCAGCCCAATTGGCCAGATCCAATTGATTGTACTGGGCTTGAGTGATCTTCTACAGTCCATAGAAACCGATTTAGGCCATTGAATCTCCTAAAATCACGTAGAAATTCGATCTCCAAATCTGCCCCTCGCTGCATGCATTTTCCCGCCAAAAACCATTATTTGAATTTTGAAGAAGACCTCCCCCTATCCAGTTCTGGTGTCCCTTTAGCAGCTGCCTGGAAATGGGTCACCCCTTATCCAAAGTGAGAGTCCGTATAGTAATTTTCTCCCACGAGCGCAAAAACCACTTTTTTAGCCAATTTCGCCGCAAAAGCTTATTTCTCCAGAAATACCTACAGGGACATAAAAAGCCATAATAAGTACAGAAATGGGTACTAACACAATATACAATTGGGCTATATTAGACACATAAATGCGTCTATCAAATACCCCCAAACTTATTATTTGCTAGTCCCGAGCAAATCAAAACTACAAAATAAAATCCTAACTCACTGTCGCAGGCATCGTCGATTGCATTCAGCGTATGCAATAAGCCTTTAAACCCCTAGGTGGCCCTAGTGGCCGAGTTATAGTCTCGGGTGGGCTTACAAGAGGTATACCCACAAAACCTGTACTCCAGACCTTAGCTATCTACGCAGAACCTTGGAAAGCACTAAAGAATCTCCTTGGTTGGCATACTTATTGACTACAGGAAGAAGTACCCTGATGCGAAATTCCAATTGATGTACACGAGTTTGCACTCAAGCATACTAAAATTCATATAAAGTGACAGAGCTCTACTCAGATAGTTGCACTATGGACATCATATTCGGAGTCAAAACTAATCACATGGATAGATCAAGAAGATGGATATAGAAAACATAGATGGTTTTGATGTTTACTAAGTGAACGACGTTTCCCATATCTGTCTGAAGGCCTCCGTCAAAGTGAACCTATCCTAATGGATTGAGATACCAGTCTGACTAATATCAACACACTGGCATATACAAGGGTACCAGTGGTCGATAACCTAACTCTAGGTCAACACAACTGGCATATACAAGGGTACCAGTGGTCGACTTTATTGAATTTATTCCTTTTGGTCAAATGGTCTGGTCTCAATTTCTTTCTTTTTTTTTTCAACTTTTTTTCAACTTTTTTTTTCAACTTTTTTTTTTTCATGGTATCTCAATCACTCTAATTCACCCTAGCATTGGTAACAACTTGAATCGTGGGCCCCACGTATCACTTAGAGAAACATAGTTTAAAAACAAAATAAAATAAAGATAGAAGTGAAAAGGAATCAACGAGATATGGTGAAACTATCATGTTATTTCTAACACCTGAGCTCTGAGCTTTTATGAATAGACTCTTTAGATGTTTCCATCTAATCAGATTGGTTCCTCAAACTCCTACAATCAAAATGCTTCCATCCACTTAGATTAGTTAGTGCAATCCTCAATAGGCATAAATTTCTAGGCTCTGGAGTTTATTTATTGCAAAAAGGTGACAAAAAGTGTTCTTCCCCACCCCCAAACTTAAATCTTACATTGTCCTCAATGTTCTAAAGATGAAATTAAAAGCATGAACAAGGAGAAATATTACCACTGGAGAGAAAAGAATAAGGAAGGATATACAGTATCACATGAACGCGGGAGCCTCCCAGGAAATGCTAAATTTATAGTCATTAGCTAGACATCAAATACCTCAAAAAGAATTTTCACCTTCCAAAGTCTACCAATAGTCGAAACAATTGTGGGTCCATAAGACCAAATAGAACTGCCACGAATAGGAGACAAATGCTCAAGATAAGAAAATGAGCAGATAGAGCACAACCTGATCTAAAGTTTCTCGCAAAAAGCTGGATTTATCTCGGGTGACCACTTGGGCTTCATATGAGTGTCTCGGCAAACATCTTTATCCGAAAAACGGGTCTCAATATATGGATTTTTTCCTGGACATTATCAGGAGGATCGGGTTGTGGAGTCTGAATAGAACTCATGGAATACCTCACTAGGCTCGAGTCCCAAGATAGGGACTTCTAATGGGGATAATTGACGATCACAAGAATCATTACTAGCCCCAAACTTAGGGTTTTCACTACTCTCACACAAACCTCTCATTATTGCTTGAATTTCCGGATCTTCCCAGTCCTTAAAATACTCAAGAGATTCTTCTAGTTCTTTACCCCCAAACTTAGAATTTTGGGGCCTCTACAATGACTAGTCACAATGTTCCTAATTTCTAGACCATCGGGTTCTTGAAAAAGGTCAATTGCTTTCTCTAAGTCATAATCAGGTGGTTCATCCCAGCTTGCTTCATATCTTCTATGGTCCACTCTAAGGCTTCCTTATTTTCTTGAAGCACGGTCTTGGCCTACTTTCCTGATCACTATCCAAATCGGAAGCTATAATCACAGGGAAAGACTCGGGTGGCCTAAAATGTATAATTAGACTCCAACTCAGGAGGCTTTTAAATAAGGTGTTAAGATAGACTCAGAAGCTAGTAATGGTTCGAACCTATTTTTTCCATATATCAATATCTAACATAGGAACAGAACCAACAGAGCATTAACTTGTTCAAGGTTACTATTATCGTCAAAATCCAGGCTAAATGGGATAAACAACTCTCCAATGTATTTTCCGATACGATGTTTGGTAATGACTCTTGAACTAAGGTTCCTATCATGTTCACCTCTTCATACATGTGCTATCTAGCTCAGAATGTAGCTTGTTTACATTAAAAATATTCAGCTCAATTCCATTTATTACCAAAAGAAAGATTCATGATACCATTTCGACAGTTTATGATCGCATTAGACGTAGCTAAGAATGGGCGACCTAAAATCACAGGTATTGGGTTCTCTGGTCGGGGACAGGTTGGGTATCTAGGTAACAAAATCCACTGGATAAATAAACTTGTCAACCTCTATGAGAACATCCTCGATTACACCACGAGGAATTTTAACGGACCATCAGCTAACGAAGTGTCATCTGGGTAGGTTTCATCTCACCAATTCCTAGCTTAAGGTACACATGGTATGGAAGTAAATTCACAATGGCTCCTAAGTCAAGCAAAGCTTCTCAACACGGTACTTACCTATTGTACAAGCAATGGTAGGGGACCCTGGGTCTTTATACTTAGGAGAGTAGTGGTATTCTGAATAATAGAACTCACATGACTAGCCATGAAGGCTTTCTTCTGGACACTGAGCTTACGATTTCGCGTACACAAGTCCTTAAGGAACTTGGCATAAGAGGGAATCTGCCTAATTGCATCTAATAATGGAAGGTTGATAAACCTGCTTAAAAACCTCCAATATATCATTAAGTTGGACTCCCTCTTAGTCGGAACTAGCAGCTGGGGAAACGGGGCTCTGGGAACAAAGTGAGGCTCAACAGGACCCTCATTGGTCTCTTTGGAGACTCTATCAGTCTCCTCATTTTCTGGCTCAGCAGGGTGAACTACAGCATGTTCACTATCAGGCATGGCGACCTTGTTGTCAACTTTCTTTCCACTTCTTAGGGTTGTGACAGCATTCACATGATTGTACGATTTTCTCCTTTGGGGTTAGGATCAGTATGACTAGGGAACCTTCCATTTTCTCTCTCACTTATAACTTAGCTATTGTCCTACTTGAAGTTCTAATTTGGCAAGACTCGGGAATTATTCTTCAACTCTTGCCTAGTTTCTTGTTGAAAGCTCATGTGGTTCTTTGATAGCATGTCATGGTTACTTACTAACATAGTTATAGCTTCCTCTAAGGTAGAGATCTTTTTCTCGGAAGTGTTCTGAAACTGGGTTGACCTGAAGAGTTCTTAAAACCAAACCTGGGGGAGGCTGAGAATTACTAGACTGGACTGACTCTGGCCCTTAGACCAAGAGAAATTAGGAAGGTTTCTCCAACCAGGGTTGTAGGTTTCTGAGTATGGGTCAAACTTCTGACGGTTCTCAAACCTAGCATTGTTATAGACATCATGGGCTTGCTCTTCACTAACCTGACCTTCCCAAAATGAATTGTCGGGCTCTATTCCACAACTAGAGACTTGAGAGGCTCTATTAGGTTCAACAAGGGACCTATTTTTAGTCTGGCCCATTTCCAAAGCTTCTAACCTTCTAGATAAATCAGCAAACTTAGCATCTGACGCAAAACTCGTATCTACCATATTGGTGCTACTTCTATTGACCAAGAGTCTTTTAGGGGGTTCAACACAAGATTCTCACTGTTGGGATTTTTCAGCGATAGCTCCTAAGAAGGTAAAAGCATCATCAGCATTTTTACTAGTGAACTCACCAGCGCACATAGATTCAACCATGGCTTTGGTCGAATAGTCTAAACCATCATAAATAATCTGTACAAGTTTCATATTATCAAATCCATGGTGAGGACACTGAGATAGGAGATCATTGAATCGCTCTAAAAACCTATAAAGAGACTCTCCCTCTTGTTGCACACTAGCACTAATTTTCTGCCTAACAGCTGCAGTTTTATGCTTAGGGTAGAATTTCATATAGAAGGCAGCGATAAGTTCCTGCCATGTTTCTATGGATTCAGACGGTAAGTTGTTCAGCCAGGTCTTGGCTTTGTCTCTCAAAGAAAAGGGAAACATCTTAAGTTTCAAGACTTCATCGGTAAGGTCCTTTATCCTAATTGTTCCACAGATTTCCTCAAAGTACCTAATATGAAAATAAGGGTTCTCATCATCTTTTCCTAAGAATATAGGGATCATTTGAAGAATACTAGGTTTTATCTCGAAATTAGCCGTAGTGGCTGGAAATTTAATGCATGAAGCTCGGTTGGTCCTAGTTGGGAATATGTAATCTTTCAAGGTTGCCATCGCTGGCACAACAGAAGTACTAGGGGTACTATCCTCACAAAGAGACAGATTCTCAAAACCGAAGTTTCCAAAAACAGGGCTCTCCAAAGAAGAGTCTTCGAGCTCCCTGCTTAAATCAGAAGAACTACTAGGTTTTTCGCTAGTCAATCGACCTAGAGTATCTCTTTTCCAAGCCCTAACAAAATCGGGCATACACTAAAAAGAATTCAAAAAGAAATAAAAATCCTAACAGGAAGGTTCTAGCAAACACACAGCAGGCTGACTCGACTTTACCACAACAAACCTAAAGATTTCTAGCAAACAACAAGCATGATGGCTCCACTTAGATTGTTCTAGACCAGCTTCTAATCTTTCGAAAGGGAATTCGTTACAATTTGAGCACACCCCTCTGGAATCAATCCGAGCCAATGTAAGTTGAATCGAGGCGAGGGAAGCTCAATGGAGCTTTGATACCCAAAACCTCACCGATCCAATGCGGCGCAGTCACCCATTCAACTCACATAAACCGTCAAGAACTTTGACGTGTGCTTAAAAGAGTAACCAATATTTTTCGAATGATTGTCCTGTTAAGCTCGATACCCTATAGGTCTCTTTCTAATCAGATTTTAGGCTTAGGTTCGCTTTAGGTTTCGTTTTCCTAAGGCGGGCAAGAAGGGAGCGGTGATGAAATCCGAACCCTTATCTTATATGGTCCAGTCCTTGCCCTTTACTAGGAATTTAAAAACATTCCATATTCAAGTCCTCAGCATATATTCACCTTAAGGAGTCCAGTAACCCGCTTGCAGGAGATTCGCGGGTGTTTAGAATTTTACCTCCCATACCAGACGGGCGAAGAACCGCTGAAGTCGACTCGGGACACGACTCCTATGCCGTGTGCGAACCCGAGGGGCCGAGGTGATATTGTAATCACCGTCCTTCCCTGCAAACAGTTTGTATTTAAGGATACCCTTCCGTAGGGTTTAAAAATAAAAATAAAAATGAAGAGTCCAAATGTCCAAAGTTCACAGTCCAAAAATAAAGTGCAAAAACAAAAAATGAAAGCCTAAAAAAAAACTAATATTAAAAAAAAAAATCTCTCTTTTTTTTTTCTCTCTTCTACAAAATAAAGAAAATCTTCTTTTTTCGCTCCTTTAGCTTTGCTTTTCACTCCGAAACTTTAAGTAAATCACCACAAGCTTTGGCAAAATTGACTTTCGCTCCAACTTCAAAAATCTGCAAGGAAACAAAAAATCCAAAAACGTAAAGAAGAACAAAAATAATAAATAAAAAAAAAATCTAAAAAAATGCTACCTAAACACAAATCCGCGTCGGCGGCGCCAAAAATTTGATGGTTTTTAAATAGTGATTGTAGTTGTAGTGGTAAAAGGGGTTCTTTTCGAACTTGTGAAGGTAACTTTTTTTTAATAAAAATAAAGCAAATTAATTTTTAAAGAGTGATGTCAAGATTTAAAATGGACTAAGGCTCCGGATTCACTATTACTTCAAGTTGATTGGTTACAAAAATATCTCGTAATTATTATCTAGCTCTTTTTCCATTAAATCACTTCTTAATCTATAAGGTGTCCAAATATTAAATTGTAATCCTTAAGCATGATTTATCAAAGAATTAATTCTAAGCATAAAACATCAAACTGATTCACAACTAATTAAGAAAACCATTTTTATCTCTTTTTTTATTGATCCAAGTAAATTAAATAAAATAAATAATTAAGAATTTATAAAAAGAATTTACCAATCAAACATGAGTGAATAGATCCTCCATTGCCTCAATCACCAAGAATTTAGCTGCTCATCATGTTGGAAAACCTCTCAAAATATTTCATTGATGCTCAAAAGTGTTTTACAATGAAGAGAAAGACAAGCAAATGATGTAAAACAGAATTTTGCGACCCACAGAAGGCGTCCAGAATCAACGACAAAGCTGAAGTGTTGTTGTCGTTGAAGAACTACGACCCACAGGTGACAGTCGATGTTACTGTTGATAAACGACGGCCTTGGAGAGTCTGTTGTTCACGTTCTTCCTCCTCGCAGCAGCAGGAGCAACAATCAATGGTATCTTCCTTGTTTCGGCTCTGAACTCTCTCCTCTTTCTCTCTAAACTTTTCTAACCCTTTTTATGACTTGAAACCACTCTTATATATCCCACAGACCCCAAATATCTCGTATAAATTCTGACGTTTTCTTTTCTTTTTCTTCTCTGCGCTGTTGAGAGAATAATCACTTCTGTTGAGCTTGTTCACGTGCTGTTAGCTATAAAATAGCTACCAAACTCTTCCCTAGACTTGAATAAGACCATGTACATGTTAATCCAGCGTCAAAGTCCTCCAGAAATCTCTCAAAAATCTTCTAAACTCGAAACAGAACACGTCTCTATGTTGAGACTTTGAAACCCTCTCTCGGCCATTCCAGCCCAATTGGCCAGATCCAATTGATTGTACTGGGCTTGAGTGATCTTCTACAGTCCATAGAAACCGATTTAGGCCATTGAATCTCCTAAAATCACGTAGAAATTCGATCTCCAAATCTGCTCCTCGCTGCATACATTTTCCCGCCAAAAACCATTATTTGAAATTTGAAGAAGACCTCCCCCTATCCAGTTCTGGTGTCCCTTTAGCAGCTGCCTGGAAATGGGTCACCCCTTATCCAAAGTGAGAGTCCGTATAGTAATTTTCTCCCACGAGCGCAAAAACCACTTTTTTAGCCAATTTCGCCGCAAAAGCTTATTTCTCCAGAAATACCTACAGGGACATAAAAAGCCATAATAAGTACAGAAATGGGTACTAACACAATATACAATTGGGCTATATTAGACACATAAATGCGTCTATCAGTTACAGTAGAATTGCTTTGGTGAGCCAGCAATTGAGAAGATGTCACTGCTTGGATAAGCTTTTAATTGTTTAACTTTGGTACTTTTGAGTTGAATTGCTAAGATTCATTGAAGTTTTATGTTTGGGATTGAATCTGAGTTTGGGATGATTAAGTAACAAAACAGTGATTGTATTTAGAAGTGATATTGTAGTACATAGATTGTTGAGTTTGAAGTAGAGGTGATATTGGTGTGTACAGAGAAGGATTAGGTTTGTGCTTACTGTAGTTGTTCCATAGAATGATGTTGTTGGTAGTGCAGGTGGTGCTGCTTTTAGAAATAGGTGAGGTTGTTGTTGCAGGAAGGGTGTTGGTGGAATATTATATTGGTGGTCTTGAGATTGAATGAACTGAATTGGTGGATTTTTGATGTGTGAGGTGAGTGTTGAATTAAGCTAAAGAAGGAAGCAGAGTCAATTGCTTAAATGAAACCGTTTGAGGTAATTGCTTTCTGAGAATCTAACTCAGTTATTCAGTTTCATTGTTTGATTATGTGTGATTATTAATGGACTCACAGTTGAGTTAGATGAAAGGAGATATATGATCCACACCCAATCATAAATATGGATGTCGACAATTTTGAACTCGCAAACTGCCGACCAATATATCATAAAAGCTCTAGGTATAAATGTGAAGGAGCGTATCTTATATACCAAAGGTGGAAATTCTTATTTCCCATAATAATTCATGACGACAACAAAACATTACAATTCCTTTCCAAACCATGGAAAGATTAATAGAATTAACGGAATAATCATAATGCAATTTAAACAAAGCATGGAATGCACAACTAAACAATGCATGAGTTTATTAAACAAAGACTTCCATAAAAGAAATAACAATGATTACAAAAGAGTCAAATGTATTCCCACCTCTTTTGATGACAAGCTACGCCCACCTTGAGATCCACGATCCACTAGTTCATCCTTCGAATCGGTCGGTTTTAATAGACTAACTGTTAATCATACAAGACTCTAAGAGTTCAGCCAAAAAGGCTCACACATGGCTCATAACATAACTCATACAAGTTCCAGTTTTTAAGCTAAGTGAACTATCAATGGTTCATAAGAAAAGTTCAGAGGATGACATAACTGCATTTGTAACTCCTCTCTAAGATTTATCTCGCAAAATATATATTTCTAAAATGAAACAAATATACATGAAATAGTAATAATAGAATTTTGATGCTTAGTGTAATATTGAAATTTAAAGAAAACAAATTTATGTATTAATATGACACTTTACACTAATAGCAAAATCTAAAGACTATTAGGATGTATTATAGTTTTATACAGACTCAGATTTAGATCATATTAAATTACCAATGCCAAGATTTAACAAGATATAGTATACAGACTCAATATGAAAGAATGAAATCAATAATTTCAATCTCTACGTGAATGTAGAATTATATTTAAAAGATTAAGTCTTAGTGTACCAATCGGACTATCAACTTAAGAATAATGAGTGTAATAATACAGTTGACAATAATATTCGAATAATTCAGCTAATGGGAAATCTATAGTTGTTTGTATTTGGAAAATTTATATATGGTATTATAGTAAAGTTAAAATTTTCAAGTATCATAACTTGATGTAAAAATCGAATTTGGATTACTTATATTGATAAATAAATAAATAAATGATAATAATAATAAACAAACTAATAAATAAAGTAAAATAAATTTTGATAATCATATTTCTTAAAATGTTGTGAACTATTTATATATTTTTACAAAGTAAAATTTTAAGTTACGCCAGTTACAATAAAAGTTGAAAGACTAATTAAATCTTAATAAACTAATACTTAGTTAATCCAGCACGGGGGAATAGTGAAGGTTGTGTTTTCTCTGTTCGTAGGAAGGCATTGTTGGGACTAGCCAACCTTGACAAGGAAACTGCATTCAGAGATGACCGATCATAGAAGTATGTTGTAATTTAATCTGGAAAACCAATAGATGTAAGTTCACTTAGAAAGATTTGTAGGATCCTTCCTTAAAGTTAGAGTCAGATATTTTATAAAGATTAGTGTAAGAAACTTAGACTTCCTTATTTTGATAGATTTTAAATCAGCGTAGTTGAACCTAAATCCACAAATTCTAGTTGTAGAAATCCATATAGGTTTGTGCTTTTTTATTGTGTTGTTTGCACTTAGACAAGAGATGGAACTATTCCATAAGGTGGGGAGTTTTGAAGACTAAAATGATGGTTTGATTTTCGAGGACGAAAATGAATAAGGTGGGAGAATGTAAGGACCCTCCAAGCTCGTCAACGCTATTGGACCAGTCAAGAGACGATTTAGCCGATAATAACACGATTAATTTAACACGGACGTTAATTATATAAATTAATCTAACAACGATATAGATACGAAACTAGTGTCATTGAATAGGTCTTGAAAAGTTATGCGAAATGGGCTACTCGATTGTGTCATTCGGATACCGGACGAAGAAGAAATCACCAGATTAGTACGAAGGGTAAAATCGTCAATTCTCGGATAAACGTTTTTATTGCAACACGGACACGTCGTGGCTACCCTTATCGAAGCAAGTGGGTGTCTTAGCAATACCCTTGCCTTGGCCTTATCACCTACACCAGAGCGAGATCATATTCATTTTCCTTTCTTTTTCATTTTTTCTTCTTCTCTCTTGTTCTTAACCCTGTTCTGCGTCTGTGGAAGATTTGAGAATAAAATCAGAAACTCTGTGATCGAGAAGAGAGTAGACTTGGCAAGAAACGAGTGATGATGATGATGCTACTCCAAGTAATTGATTCAAACTCTAAAGAAAGAGTAAAACAGGGCGATTCAACTTAGGGTTTCGTCTTTTGATGTTGTTGTTGAATCGAAAGGTTTATCGAGTTATTGATAGATAAAGATTAACAGGGTTGTTGTTTAATTGACGGTGTTAAGTTGTTTTGATGAAGTTTGATGAAGAATCAAGAGCTAGGGTTTTGGAGAAATTCAGAAGAGGAATTAGAAGATGAAATTGAGACTTTAAGTAACAGATTAGAGATGGGTTTTGCGTGAATTGGAGTTTGAAGCTGAAGACTAGCGTGAATTTGGTAGTTAGGGTTTTAAAGTTAAATTCTGATGTTCATGTAAAGTTTATGAGTTGAAGCTGCTGAGAGAACTGGGGGTTCGATTCAGGTAATCTTTATCTCCTTAGTTGTAGTTTCATGATCTTTGAAAGGTTGTTGTGTAGTTATATGTAGATTTTGGTATTTACTGTGATGGTTAATGAAGTTTGAGATAAGTTAGATATGATTATGAATGAGGGAGTTATATGTGTCAGTATTGTAGTAGGAATTATGATTGTACCCAATTGAGTTAGTAAAGGAGAAGTTGAGATTGTGCAACTGTCAATGATGATACTGATGCTGCTGCTACTGCTGTTAAGAATTGTAGATATGAAGATAAATCTGAAACTGACATTGGTAGCATTGAGATTTGATGAGGTTTCAGTTGAGCTGCAGATGCAGGAGGGTTTAAAGTTGTATGTGTTCTCCAAAGAGAGATTCTGGTGATGTAGCAATTGAGATAGTGGAGATTCAAGATTGAATGAGAAGTGCTGTCTGCAATGAAGTTTCAGATTGATATTGTATCACGGTACAATGGGAGAATAAGCTGAACTCTGGGTTTGTGAGGCACTGGTGGTACTTCTGGCTTTGCAAGTGAAGTGTTGGTTGTATTGAGAGCAAGGAAATGGTGTTGGTGGTAATGTTTGTGTAATGGGTTAGTTGTGGCTGAACAAGATGAATGGATTAAGGGTGTATGAACTGGACAAGGGGATTGGAGTTAGTAATGGGACTGAGTTAATGAATAAAGGTTTGATGAGTGTAGGTTTGAACATCTCTTGTAGGAGCTTAAAGCTGCAACTGCAGGTAGGCAGAATTTGTATTTGAGAATAAGTTATAAGTTGTTTTTTTTTAATGAATGAATTGTTTGATTGTGTTTATTCCAGTAGAGTTGATGTAAGAAGTAGAACTGAAGTTGTCTGCAATAGAAATATACCTATTAATCATCACAGTCAGTTTAGCTGACTCGGTTTGTTAGCTGACTCGGTGTGTCTGACTAAGTTGATTCAGTTGACCGATCTAGACCTGACCTTTGACTGTTGACCTTACTTTGACCATTTGACTGACCTTGACCTTAGACGTGGACCGTCAGTTCACCCGTGGACTGTTAGCGACCGTTAGTTGGTTCGAATAGACCAGGCCTTAGATTATTGGGCCAGTTTGGTGGACTTGGGCTTAGGGTTAGTTATCCTACTTTTATGTTTTGGACCTCTCATGATCTGAATTAGCCTTTGCTTCTTCTACTAAGTTGTAGATATTCACAAGACTTATCTAAAGGGGTATAGAACCAATCCAATTAAAATAATAAACCTTAGTTATGCTAAAGATAGATAAATAAAGAAGTGTAGAACCATAAATGTGCTTAGAACAATTAGATAGACTTGTATGATTCTTATGTGAGCCATTTTGGCTAGTTTCTTAGACTTCTTATATGATTAAAAGTTAGTCTGTATTAACAACGATCGATTCAAAGGACGAACCAGTGGATCGAGGATCTCGAGTTAGGCGTGGCTTGTCATCAAAAGAGGTGGGAATACATTTGACTCTTTGGTAATCATTGTTGTTTCTTTTACAAAAGTTTATGTTTAACAAACTCATGCGTTATCTGATTGTGTATTTCATGCATTGTTCGTTTGAAATTCGGAAAGTTCTTCTCTTTCTTTTAATCTTTCCATTGTTTGGAAAGGAATTGTAATGCTTTGTTTGTCTTGATGAATTGTTTGGGAAATAAGAATTTCCATTTGTATGCCTAATAGGTGTGTAAGGAATTGGTCGACACTTATTAGGAAATTGATAGGTGTATAGGATACGCTCCTTCATTTATACCTACATGAATTCTGCTTTTATGCTTAATATGTGTGTAAGGAATTGGTCGACACCATATAGGCTAATAGGGTGTGTAAGGAAGTGGTCGACACTCAATATATACATTGTTTGACGAAGGAGTTTATCCATACATATGTTTGTTTATTTTAGTGACTTGGTCACTATTTAATGTTTCCGAAAACATGTATTGTTTTCCAAATCTTGCCTATGATTACTTAGAAGTTAAATATTAATTATTCCCACTTTCAGTTTCAGAGACAGACCAGAGTTGCACAGCGAAAGCTCCGAGAAGTTGACTTCTTTAGTTGGTTATAATCTGATATATTATTATGTTGTATATTATATTTGTAAACCAAATGATTATTGTATATGTATCATTTGAGAGGAGATCTTGTATATATATTTCTGAGCGGGGTTAGTTTTGGGTTAAGTTTTGTAGCATATTCCTTAATTGAATGTTTAAGTAATTGATTGAGATTCTTGGTGCCTTTTTATTTAGTTAACCTCTTGGATTAGTCAGCTGCTAACTTAGGGGGCGCTACAGTGTACATTGTAGCTTAGGGAAGCTACAGTGTACACTGTAGCGCCCCCTAAGCTAGCAGCTGACTAATCCAAGAGGTTAACTAAATAAAAAGGCACTAAGAATCTAAATCATTTACTTACACATTCAATTAAGGAATATGCTACAGAACTTGACCCAAAACTATCCCCGCTCGAAATACATATACAAGAACTTCTCTCAAATGATACATATACAATAGTCATTTGGTTTACAAAACAGAGTATACAACATAATAAACATAGCAGAAGTTAACTAGTTAACGGAGTCAAATCCTCGAAGCTTTCGCTGCGCAACTCTGATCTGTCTCTGTAACTGAAAGTGGGAATGGGCGAGCACATCATCCCTAAAAGGGGTGCCCAGCAGGAATAACATTTAATTTTAAAGAAATCATAAACAAGATTTGGAGAACAATTATGTTATCCCAAACAACAAAGTGACTAAGTCATTGGAAATGCACATACAATGTATATGGACAAACTCCTTCTACAAACAATATATAATAGTGATGCCGGGTTTTTCCACACCTACATAGCTATATTGATATCGGGTTGTTCCATACCTAATAAGCATAAAAGTTGAATGCATGTAGATATAAATGAAGGAGCGTATCCTATATACCACACGTGGAAATTCTCATTTCTCATAATAATTCATAATGACGACAAACATTACAAGTCATTTCCAATTCATGGAAAGATTCAAAGAATCATCAGAACAATCATAACACAAACTAAACAATGCATGAAAAGCACGAACAGACAATGCATGAGTTTGTTAAACATAAACTTTTGTAAAGAAACAAACAATAATTTCAAAAGAGTTAAAAGTATTCCCACCTGTTTTGATGACAAGCCACGCCTACCTCGAGATCCAATGGTTCATCCTTTGAATTGATCGTTGTTAATATAGACTAACTGTTAATCACACAAGAAGTCTAAGAACTATCCAAAATGTCTTACACCAAAATCATACAAGTCTAACTAATAATTTTAGGCCCATTTATTGTTCTATACCTTTTATTTAATTCTTTAAATCATCTAAGGGATTACCAATTCAATTAGGTTGGTTTTATAGTCTATTAGCTCATACGTATGAATATCCACAACTTTGTAGAAGAAGTCAAAGTCTAATTCCAATAACACTAATTAAGAATTATGGCATAAAGCCCAAAACCACTAAGCCATCCCATTAAAGTAAGGCATGGTCTATCTGGTCCACTAATAGTCAACGGGGTCAACTAACAGTCCACGTCAAGGTCAACTAACAGTCAAGTCAACGAGTACAGTCAAGGGTCAACTGGTCCGGTCACTGAGTCAAACCGATTCAACTCAGGCTAACAAGGGTAACTCAGTCAGATTGACAGTGTCAGAAGTACAAGGTCAAGTCATCTAAGAACATAATCTGAGTGAGATGGCTAATAGTCTAAACCATTGGTTCAACACTTTTACTAACAAAACAAGAGAAACTCAAACACTTAACTTAAATAAACTTCAAATCTTAATTACAAAAGTAAACTGAGTTTACCTTGCTCTGCATTGCAGGCTTTTAATAATGTCACTGCTAACAACATTACAATCAGCTTCTGCTCTACATATCACAAGCACACTCGAGTTCAGATCAACACAACCACTAAATCCTTTACTTACACTTGTATCTCATTTCATTACAAACACCACCAATGTCAGCTGAGCATAACTCAAAATGCATATCCACCCAATCTGTATCAATCTCAATTGTATTAGCATCTCCAGAATCTTGTATTTTATCAAACCTTGACCACCAGCATCATCTCATTCACCTATGCATTCACAACAACTCAACTGTCATAATGATTTATTATCTCAGACTACCACCACAACTAAACTCAACTTCATTTCCATACCCACTCTACCTGCACATTAAGACTATGTTACTAATGCATCTACATCCTTAAATTCATTCAATAGGCATTATCAACATCCCCTCAGAATAATCATCACTCCCAGCTCCTTACTGCATCCTACAACACAACAATATAGTTCCAATACTAAGTTCAGTTCGTACTTTTCGAGACACTAGTCTTTCCCCAACAGAAACTTATCAATTCTGTTCTGTATCCAACAGCTACAAGTCTACACAAATTACAATTCTAACTCCCAAAACATTTTAACTCAAACAGCATCAGCAACACCACAAACTTAACTAGATACTTCACTTATCACAATAAACTATCATAACTCAACCATTTTAGAACCACAAATCCACACAGTTCAATTCCATGCCCAACACATCTAGCATAAATATTAACTCAATTATCAACCACATATATCAATATAACTCAATAGCTTTACCAACATCCCCATCACCACCACAGATTCTCTGCAACCCTAGTTTATTCACAATCACCTCTATTTCCCAATTCAGGTTCAATACATAACTATAATCTTCATACCAATCATACCCATCTCCAATCCATCCCTGAAAACCTTAATTTAATCTTCAATCGGTTCCAAATACCAGAAACCCTAACTTCATCAAACTCGAATTGATCCTCATCTCTAAACCTAATTCATCCAATCGATCAATACCCAACTCCAATTTCTGAGTTCCTAACTCAAACAACGATCCTTAGAGAAAACCCTAGTTTCTCTTTTCATAACAGCACCCAAAACTTCTCCTTCTCGAGATCAATCAACCAAAACATCTCGCCTTCTTCCTCAGATCAACAATTACGAGCTTCCTATGAGCTAATCTCGAAAGATTCAAGTTCAATCCACTGAAAATAAGATCGATAGAAAGAAAGAGAAGAAGAACAGATAATAAGAAGGAAAAAGAAGAGAAAATAAGAAATGAAATTCTTCTCGAGCGGGATGGGGACAAGGCCGACCCAATCTTCTGAGTCACCCCCTTGCTTTGACACGTGCAGCCACAAGGATTAGTATCCAAGATTACTATTTTACCCTTCACGCGTTTCAAGTGATATCTTCTTTGCTCGGTGTCCGAATGACACAATCGAGTAGTCCATCTTAGGGCTGTCAATGTGTACCCATTACCCGGATCCGGACCCGGTATATTTGGGTCCAGTTCCGGGTCCTAAAGTTGGGTCCAAACGGGTAATACCCGTTGGGTACCCGCGGGTATCGGGTACCCGTTTATTCATTCTTTTATTCATATTTTTAGCAAAATTACAAGTATTTTTGCTAGTTTTAGCTTTGATATTTTACTCATTTAAATTTTTTCTCTTACATTTAACATTTATTTAGTACATTAATAAGAAATAATAATAAATTTTTATAAAAATTATTTAAATCCAAGCCAAAAAAAGAAATATATTAAGTTTTTGAAGTTTTTTAAATAGTTTTATTTAGACCCAATGGGTATCCGGAACCGATGGGTACCCGGGTATTTAAACGGGTCCGGTTCTGGGTCCACAAGTTTAGGAACCGGACCCGGAACCGTTAGGAACCGGACCCGATCATTATAAGTAGGGTACGGGTCCGGGTCTAGTGATACCCGGGAGGACCCGGACCCGTTGACACCCCTAGTCCATCTCGTATAAATTTTCGATCCCTATCTAACGATACTAGTTTCGTATCTAGATCGTTTTTAGATTAGTTTCTATTAATTAACGTTAGTGTTAAACTAATCGAGTTATTATCGGCTAATTCGTCAGTTGACTGGTCTAATAGCGTTGACGAACTTGAGGGTCTTTACATTCTCCCCACCTTATTCATTTTCGTCCTCGAAAATCAAACCATCCTTCTGGTCTTCAAAAACTCCCCACCTTATAGAAAAACCCCATCTCTTATCTAAGCGCAAACAACATAACACAAACCACAAACCTATATGGATTTCTATATCTAAAATTGTGGCTCTAGGTTCAACTATGTTGATTTTAATTTATATCAAATACGGAAGTCTAAGTTTCTTACACTAATTTATATCTTATAAGATATTTGTCTCTAACTTCAAGGAAGATTCCTACAAGTCTCTCTAAGTGAAATTGAAATTTCGGTTTCTAATCAGGGTAACCTTAACTTTGGTATCAGAGCTCACTATTAGATCTTATATGGGAAACAATAGAAATATCCAGTGCCAGTTAGTGAACTAGACTAGTTTAGAACTGGGTTGGGGTTTGTGAAATAAATCTTAATCACTAAAAGCTATCAATAATTAAAAGAATTATTTGATTGACTGATTTGTTTGTTTGATTGTTTGTTTTTTTATGTAATGAAGTAAAAATTATAGGGTACGCCAATAACTTTAGCTTATAAGGATTTGAGAATAATTAATCTAGAAAGCTTAAATACATAAATAATTTAATACTAAAAATAGTAAGATTGATTATTGATAAATCTTGAAAGTCATATTGAAATTTATCAAGTACTTTGGCTTATACGAAGGGTTAACCATTTATAATTACATTAATGTTAACAATATTTTAGGGATTCAATAATTTGTAAGAGTAGTTAGAATAATACCTCAGTCATCAACGTTAATAATAAAAAAATTATAATAGTAATTATAGGTGATAATCAAAGTAATAAATTTTTTGATAAAGTAATGATTAGCATTTATCATTTAGTATCATATCGAACTTAGCTTAACTAAAAATTCATTAAAGATACAAAAATAAGAATTACGATTAAATAATTATTATTAACGAAGAAAATTAATTACAATTAGGGACATATGTTTTTCGTTTAAATTAGATAATTAAGATAATATTTGTTAGGCGCTTGAATTAAGAAAGTAAGGATGTAATATATAAATAAAAAGACTCAACTTGTTAATTATGAACGCGCAATTGGGGGATAAAAAAACTAATCGGGGGATAGAGGGAAAAAACAAAAATTGGATTTAAATATCAAATCAGGATCACCCCTTATCTAAACATTTTATCTAATTCCTAATCTACCCCTTACTAATCATGTTTAATGGTTAAATATAATTAGTTAAGTTAATAGACTAGTTTGATAATCATTAGAATAAATCATTATCATTGAATTTGTTGATGCAACAACATCAAATCAAGATATTTATGATCATGAAGGTTTAGATGAAGAACCAACACAGGAAAGTAAACTAGTTGAACACATAAGTGTTGCAATTACTCATATATAGGTATTAATGTATTGAAATTTGACTTTTTTTCATTGAATTCGCCATTGTTGCGCCTGAAAAACTCAGTGCCGGCATGGTAAAAGTGTGAATACCATGCCGGAAGTGACCAAACCGGCATGGTATTCATACTTTCACCATGCCGGTACACAATATCTCCCAATTTTGAAAATTGGAAGTACACTACCGGCATAGAAAGTTCATTATCGAGCATGCCGGTAGTAGTGCCGGCATGGTTGATTCCCAAGTGTACCGTGCCGGTTTGAGGACAAAAACATACAGAAAACTTGTCTGAAATAGCAAGTACCGGCATGGTATTCATCTTAAAAAACCATGCCGGAACTAGTACCGGCATGGTATTCATCCTAACAAACCATGCCGGAAATAGAACCGGCATGGTATTCATCCTAAAAAACCATGCCGGCACTAGTACCGGCATGGTATTCATCTTAAAAATTACGTCGGAACAAAAAAAAAAGTAGGGTATTCATCATAAACACAAGACGGGAGTGGATTGAAAGTTTATGATTCTAACCCAAACGAAGTTTTAAAACAACAACAACACTTTAAATATGATTAGGTATCATGTACCTTCTCAATAAAGCCATTTCTTCTTCTTCTTCTTCTTCTTCTTATTCTTTCTCAAGAACAATTCAATTTAACCTATCTTTAAAAACTTGTTAGGGTTTGATTTTGATTTTGCTTTTTAGTTTTAAATTTTAATTTAGATGGAAGGGTATTTTAGTATTTCCCCCCCAAAAAACACCCCTTAACGGATATTATTGGATGAGGTTAGTAATTCATATCCCCCAATTAGTTTTTTTATCCCCCAATTAGTTATTCTTAATTATCTTGTACTGAAATTATCTTTAGGCTGACAAATTATACAATAAATCTTTAAAATTGAACAAATATACGTGAAGTAATAATAATAGCATTCAGATATTTATTGTAATATTAGGATTAAAAGGAAATAAACTCGTATACTTATAGAATCCTTCTTCATAAATAAATTCAATCGTCTTTCGAAAAGAAAAGTTGATATGACAAACTTCAACTGTTAGAATTTAAATTAGCATTATATTGAGCATAATTTGAATTAAAATCTCATTAACAAATATATAGTGATGAAATAATGATTAAGATTAAATAGCTAAGTGATTAACTACGGTTAAGATTTGCGAAGTTAACAAATAACAAATTAGAAGTATATGTTTTGCGTTTAAATCCGATAGTTAATATAAGACTTATTAGGTATGATTAAAAACGTGAGGTCATATAAGGCATAAAATAAAGACTAAACTTGTTAACGAACTTATAGAACGCGAAATTGAGGGTAAAAAACTAATTAGGGGATAGAGGAAAAAGACAAAAACTGGATCCAAATATCAAACCAGGGTCACTCCTTATCTAAGTATTTTTTTAAATCTTAATCTACCCTCACTAATCAGGTTTAGTGGTTAATAATAATTAGTAAAAATCTTAAGTATTGTTAAATAATTAATGAAAGTAGAAAGATGGAATTTTTTTTTGAGAGGGAACTTTTTTTGGTGAAAGTGGAGGACGATTGTGAAGAGAGAATTGCTGCTAAGAGGTTGAAAATTTAATTTTTTTTCTTTGAATCCACCATTATTGCAGCTGAAATAGCTCGGTGACGGCATTGTATTCAACCGAAAAAACCATGCCGGCATTTGTTGATCTTCAAAACCTAAATTTTTTGGTTTTAATCTGTCCACTTCCGGCACAGTCAGTTAATTCTCGAGCATGCCGATACCTATGCTGGCATAGTATGTTGCTTAAATTTCTATGCCGGCACATGATGAAAAGTATCCAGAAAACTTCAAACTTTTTTCACTTGACTACTGGCATTGATAGATTTCTATCGAGCATGCCGGCACTCAGTTCCGGCATTGAATGTTAGTTTCCAAGTATGTCGGCACCATTTTCCGGCATGGTCTTCATCAATTCCGACATGATATTCATCACTTCCGGCGATGTTTTTTTTCCGACATGGTCTTCATCACTTCCGGCATGCTCTTCATCTATGCCGGCATGGTCTTCATCTATGCCGGCATTGGTCTTCATCACTTCTAGCATGTCTTCATCACTTCCGGCATGGTCTTCATCAATACCGGCATGGTATTCATCGCTTCTGAATGATAAAAAGAAAAATCGTTTTCAAGGGAGTGGAGAAATGGGGAAAATTTAAAAGGGAAGAGAATTTGAAAGGGAGTGGGGAAAATTTAGAGTTTGAAAGGGAGTGGGGAAAACTCTAATTTGAAAGGGAGTGGGATAAATGGAGGATATGATTTTGTTTTTTGATTTTTATTTTAAGGGAAGGGTGTTTTAGTATTTTCGCCCCAAAAAAACACCCCTTAGCGGACACCTTTGGTTGGGGGAAGTAATTCATATCCCCCAATTAGTTTTTTTATCCCCCAATTGGGGGTTCAACTTATACCCAGATTATATTTAGGCCAATAAAAGATTCGCTAAATCACTAAATTGTAGACATGAAGTGATATTATAGTACTTGAATTCCTGGAAAAAAATTATACTTAAAGGACAATAAATTTGCCTATGAATAATAAGTATTAATACCAAAACCCAAGACATGTTAAAATTTTATGCAAACTCAAATTAAATCATATTAAACTACCAACACCAACAATTAACAAGATATTGTTCACAGATTCAATCTAAATAAAGAAAATCTATTATATGAATCTTTATGTGAAAGTAGAGTTATATTTATAATATTCAGACTTGATAAATTAAACTTGGTATCACCACTAAATATTTATTTTGGTCGTATTTTAGTTACACTAGTAATCAAATGGGAAAATCGATGAAACAATAATGGAAATGATAATATAATTAAGACAATAACTTTTGATAAGACAAATAAATAATAATACTATATAGTACTAATTATTATAAAATTTAGAGTTATTGTGAGTATCACTTGTTTAATAACTTTAGGATAGTATTAACAAAATGTAATTTTTATTAACAGTACAATTTCGGGATTACTTAGCAATAATGTAAATATATGGAAATAAAGTTAAATCAAATCAAATCACTATGAACAATTATGATCAATTTTTATCGGTCTAAGAAATAAGAAATAAATGTCATAATAATAATAAAATATTAATATCAAATCACTATGGAAAACTGTTAGCGGATGTTTACTTATATCAAGTCGCATAATGAAATAAACAAATAGATACAACATTATATAATAAAATTTTGGATAATTATTATAACATTCGGCTGTTCTTAAATAGTACATGGATTTAAAGACTATTTAGTTATAATAACATAGTTTCATTTGGAATTAAAATTTGATCTTGTTAAAATAAGTAAATAATAATAAGAATGATAAATATGATAAAATAAAATAAATTTTGATGATTAAATTCTTTAAAATGATGTAAACTATTTACACAATTTATGAAGTAAAATTCTAAGTTAAATCAATAACAATAGAATTTAAAAATTAATTAGTCATAATAAGTTAATACTTAATCCAGCACTGGGGAATAGAGAGGTTGGTAATTCTGATGTGTTTGTGTGATACTTGTTACGTAGGTAGGCATTGTCAGGCGGCGCGAACCTAGACAGGGCAACTGTATTCTTGTATCACTAGGAATGGAAGGAAAGCTTGCTTCTGATAGTGAACTTATAGATCCGGAATTTTATTTAGAAGCTTATAGAATATTTTTGGATAGAAGCTTACAATGAACTTCATGTAAGAAATTTAGACTTATTTCTTGGATAGAACTTAAATCAGTATAGTTGAACCTAGAGCCACAAAATTTAGTAGTAGAAGCCGTATAGGGTTGTGTTTTTTATCTTGTTGTTTGCGCTTAGATGGGAGATAAGATCATCTCTATAAGGCGGGGAGTTTTTGGAGACCAGAAGGATGGTTGATTTTCGAGGATGAAAATGAATAAGGTGGGGAGAATGTAAAGACCCGTAAGTTTGTCAACGCTATTAGACCGGTCAAGTGATCAATTAGTCAATAATAACTTGGTTAGTTTAACACGAACGTTAATTCATATGAATCAATCTAACAACGATCTAGATACGAAACTAGTATCATTGCAATAGGTCTCGAAAAGTTATGCGGAGTAGAACGCGTCATTTGGATATCATATGAAGAAGATATTAGTAGATTGGTTTGAAGGGTATAATCGTCATTTTGTCAAAGCACTGGGTGGCTTCCTTATCTTTAATGTTTCCTTGGTAATATCTAAATCTAGGTCGAAGATAAGACCATATCCCATTTTTTTTCTCTTTTCTTTTATCTTCTTATTCTTTCACGTATTCTTTGTTCTTCTTCTTCTTCTTATTTTTCTTCCCTTCTTTCTGTTATTCCGGCGAGAGATTCATGAGATGTGAGTGAGGAGTGATTAGAGAATCTAGGTGAGGAAGATGTATAGATTATGGTGGAGTCGAGGTGTTGTTGATTAAACTCAAAAGATGAAACAGAGAAAGGAATTAGGTTTTCTGTAATTTGGATGACGAATTGATCTTGAAACTGATAACTAAGTTTGGGTTTGAAGAACGTGCTTTAATGAAGAAGATTATGGGGTCAATTTCAGGGTTTGTATACCAAGAGGATTTCAATTAGAGAAATCAGTTAATTAGGTTTTCTACATGTGGTACTAGAATTCGATTTGAGTAAGAATTAAGAAGATATAGAAGGAATTACAAGATGGGTTTGTCCTTAATTGGTGTTTAATGGAAGTTGTGAAGTTGTTCTGAAGTTTGATTAAGAAGTTGCAAAATTAGGGTTCCTCATGTTCTTTCTCAAAATTAGAAGTTCTTCCCTATGATGAATCCAAAGAAGATTAATGGTGGTGCTGGAGTTGATTGAAGTCAGGAAACCGAGAGAAGGTAAAACAATTATATTTAGAATTAAATTCATCTTGTTCTGAATTTGAATTATATGTTTTGGTTTCTGAATTAGGGTTCGATAAAATTTGTTATGAACATTGAAATTATTGTGGTTGTGGAGTTATAAGTCATTGGTGGTGTGTTATTGAACTGATAGGAAGATTGTTGAATTTAAAGGGATATATGTATGAACTGTGATTGTGTTAATATGAGATGGAAATAGAGTTTGTTATTGTATTGAGTTGCTGGTGGTAATGAAGTGGTTTTAATTGAGATGAGTTGCAACTGAGGTTAAATTGCAGGTTGGAAAGATGTGATTAGATAGTAAAACTGTGACTGTAGTGGAGGCGGTTTTGATAGTAACGAGTTTGAGTAACTATGGTTAATAGTTTGAGTTTGATCTTAACTGAAATTGCAGGAGGTATATGAATTTATGAAGGTGTTTCCTGAATTGAAGTTAGAGAATGCATATGTTGTTATGGTTGCAATTAGTGATAGCTTTAGTAGAAGCTTGTTGTTGTAGGTACTGAGTTTGGAGGAGTTGGTGGTGTTTTCTGTGAAGATGAGTTGTGTGGCACAGAGGTTGGAAAAGTAAGTGGAATTGAGGTTGCAATATGATTGAGAAGTTGCTGGGAATGGTTTGTTTGTGTTTGAATTGGTGGAATGAAGAAAGGTTAGAATGGATATAGAGTTGTAAATTGTGGTTGCTGCAAAAATCTTAAAGTTGCAATAAAGATTCATTAAAGTTGTCGAAAAGTTACGCGGAATGGACTACTTGAACGTGTCATTCAGACACTAGACGAAGAATAAATCATCTGAGTTGTGTGGGGGGTAAAATGGTCATTTCACACTCAGACTTATCAAGGAAGCCGAGTTATCTTCTATGAGAACCGAAGGTATGCCCTTATCTTTTGGTTGGGTGCCTTTATGATGGGCAGGTGGCCTTATCACCAAGACGTGTCGAGGAGAGACACATTCTCTTTTCTTATTTCTCTTTATTCTTCTTCTCGTCTCTTCTTTCTTCCCATGTTCTTCATCTTCTTGTTTTTCTTATTCTGCTTCTCGCCTCTGGTGATTCCGAGAATTAATTTGATAGAATCAATTAATGAAGATTTTTCAGTCCTTAAAGGTGAGGGTGTTCTGGTTAATTAAGAAGGAGGAGAGTTAGGGGTTTCTGTTTGAGGTGATGTAGAGAGAATCGATTTAAGGTTCCAGAGTTGTTTGAGATTTTATTGAATTGATCTGTGTTTTGAGTAGCAGATGGATGAAGAATGAGAGGGTTGGTGTTCAATTGAAGTTTTGAAGTTGAGTTGTTGAAGAATTATAGAGTTAGGGTTCTGTGAAGAAGGAGATAAGATGGAATAGGGTTTTGAGTTCCATTTTAGGCTTGCATGAGATTGAGAGGATGAAATTGATGTTCTAAGATGTCGAATTGAGATGGATTACGAGTGATTGGAGGGATTAGAGAGGATTTACAGATGCAGTTATGTCCCGGAGGATGAAATTGAAGAGGGTGATTGATCAATTAGGGTAACAGTAGAATTGCTTTAGTGAGCCAGCAATTGAGAAGATGTCACTGCTTGGGTAAGCTTTTAATTGTTTAACTTTGGTACTTTTGAGTTGAATTGCTAAGATTCATTGAAGTTTTATGTTTGGGATTGAATATGAGTTTGGGATGATTAAGTAACGAAACAGTGATTGTATTTAGAAGTGATATTGTAGTAAAGAGATTGTTGAGTTTGAAGTAGAGGTGATATTGGTGTGTACATAGAAGTATTGGGTTTGTGCTTACTGTAGTTGTTCCAGATAATGATGTTGTTGGTAGTGCAGGTGGTGCTGCTTTTAGAAATAGGTGAGGTTGTTGTTGCAGTAAGGGTGTTGGTGGAATATTATATTGGTGGTGTTGAGATTGAATGAACTGAACTGGTGGATTTTTGATGTGTGAGGTGAGTGTTGAATTAAGATAAAGAAGGAAGCATAGTCAATTGCTTAAATGGAACCGTATGAGGTAATTACTTTCCGAGAATCTAACTCAGTTATTCAGTTTCATTGTTTGATTATGTGTGATTATTAGTGGACTCACAGTTGAGTTAGATGAAAGGGGATATATGTATGAACTGTAATTTGTTGGCAGTGGCTGTGTAAGATACATGATTTGGAAATTAATGAGCTGTATAGAATTGGGTTTGTGGTCAATGAAGATTTAGTGATGCAGTGAAATTGAGTTGCAGATTATTATGTACTGCATTCTGGGTTGCAGTTGTTGAAGTCTGATTGTACTGGTGAACTTCTTGTAAGAAAGTCGTGTATGGAGTAAGTTTATATAAATGAGTTGTTGCAGATATTAGTGATGGTTCTGTATGTGAGATGCGTATGGATGAAAGGGTGGAATTCTTGAGTATAATAGGTTGGTATTAATAATAAGAACTTTAGTACTTAATATTATACTTTTAGGATGTATCTTCCAAATATAACTCTACCATACCTGACCTTGACTATGTTGACTGACGTTTACTGTTAGTTGACCCTTGACCGTCACTTTGACTGTTAGTTGACTTAGTTGGACTGGGCCTTAGATTAAGGGGTCAGTTTAGTGGACTTGGGCTTAGACCTAGTATTCATATTTTGAAATATTTGGACCCTTATGGTCTGAATTAACCTTTGGCTTCTTCTACAAAGTTGTAGATATTCACAAGACTTATCTAATAGACTATAGTACCAACCCAACTCAATTAGTAAACTTTAGCTATGCTAAAGATAGATAAATAAAAGATGTAGAACCTTAAATGGGCCTAGAATCATTAGAAAAACTTCTATGATTCATGTGTGAGCCTTTTGGTTAGAATCTTAGAGTTCTTGTGTGATTAACAGTTAGTTATTAACAACGACCGATTCGAAGGATGAACAAGTTGATCGTGGATCTCAAGGTAGGCGTGGCTTGTCATCAAAAGAGGTGGGAATACATTTGACTCTTTTGTAATCATTGTTTTTTTTTTACGAAAGTCTTTGTTTAATAAACTTATGCATTGTCTATTTGTGAATTCCATGCTTTGTTTAAATTGCATTACGATTATTCTGTTAATCTTTACATGGTTTGGAAAGGAATTGTAATGTTTTGTTGTCGTCGTGAATTATTATGGGAAATAAGAATTCCCACCCGTGGTATATAGGATACACTCCTTCACATTTAAACCTAGAGCTTTTATGATATATTGGTCGGCAGTTGGCGAGTTCGGAATTGTCGACATCCATATTTACGATTAGGTGTGGATCAGCGAGTTCGGGATTGCACAACCATATTAGTACATTGTTTGACGAAGGAGGTGTGAATATAAAGGATACTAACTTTTAATTCAGTCTAATTCTTGTAGACTGAGTCGACTCACCTATTTCCCTGACTTGACCTGAGTTAGACCCTTGACCCGATTTGACCAATTTAGACTTTGACTATTTGACCCTGGACTTTGACCCGACTTTGGACGTTGACTGTTATTTGACCCTTGGCCATTAGTGACTGTTAGTTGACTTTAGTGGACTTGGGATTAGGGTAGTTTCTTAATTAGATGTTTTGGACCTCTTGTGATCCGAATTAGACTTCAACATCTTTTACAAAGTTGTAGAAATTCATAAGTCTGAGCTGATAGACTATTAAACTAATCTAATCGAGTTAGTAAACCTTAGATTTGTTAAGATAGATAATGAAAGGTGTAGAACAATAAATGGGCCTAGAATTATTAGTTAGACTTGTATGAATCTTGTGTGAGTTATTTTGGATAGGTTCTTAGACTTCTTGTGTGATTAACAGTTAGTCTATTAACAACGATCGATTCAAAGGATGAACCAGTGGATCGTGGATCTCGAGGTAGGCGTGGCTTTTCATCAAAAGAGGTGGGAATACTTTAACTCTTTTGAAAACGTTGTTGTTTTCTTTTACAAAAGTTTATGTTTATCAACTCATACATTATTTTTCATGCATTCCATGCTTTATATAAACTGCATTATGATAATTCTGTCGATTATTTGAATCTTTCCATGAAATGGAAAGGATTTGCAAGGTATGTTGATGAGTGCTAAATAGTGCATATTTATATATATTTTTGTTGGCATTTAACTCATCTTTTGTGCATTAATTCTACATTTTATCCCATATTCTGTATTTTCATTGTTTTCAAGAATAAATATTTTTCTTACTTAATTTTGCATTTTTAGGTAACAAATAAAATCTGGATGAAGTGCGGAGCAAAAAGAGCAGAAAAGTAGTGAAAAGCCGGGAGGAATTACGCAAGGAAGCCGCGAAGAATGTTGCGCACAAGACCAAAAAGCTAGGAATGGGCTCAAGAAGGAAGAATTGTTCTTAAAGAAGATATGGGCTTGGCATACCCAAGGCCCAAAACCCTTACCCAAATCCATTTCCTTTATCCATACCCATTTCCATGAGAGCCGTCAGATTGGATCCATCTTGTCATCCAACGGTCACCTCATCATTGTGCATCAAAATCCGAAGTTCATATCAAACACCATAGTACCTAAATTCCAAGCCTTCAGATTAGATTGCAGTTGAATCCAACGGTCGCTCCTATGCCTGTGCATCAAATCCCGATGATTCCGCCCAACACTACAGCACCTAACCTAATCTAGCACCGTTGACTTCGTTGTGTTCCACATCCAACGGTCGCTACAAACTGCTTCTCTCTTAGCCGTCCGATCTACCTACCATCTCCATATCCAGCGGCTCAGCTCGCCAAACATCGAACCAGATGCTCCCGCTTCACACCTTAGCACCGAATCCTATTATCCACCCAAACAACCCATCGCCCCAAAACTTCATCTCCTTCACCCGACAGTTGCAGAGCTCTGCAACTCCACCACCTCCCCTCTCTGCCGCTGTCACTTCCGTCACCACCACCAGTTCCATCACTGCCACTACTATCTCTTCACCGACAACACCCCCATATCCCTAGCCTAGTTATTTTCTTCATCTCACAACCTCTGAAACCCTAGGTTTTGGGGTGAGTAAAATAACTCGAAATTAGGGGACAATAGGAGCAGAGGAAGAGCATCAAGGACTAGAGGAGGCATGGGTCGAGCAGATTTTGGGAGTTTGTAAGTTAAATTTTGTGTAATTTAAAAAAACCCTAATTTTCTGATTTGGGGATTTACAATTAGGGTTAGTGTTCTGGTATAAATTGTACACTGTGTAACATTGTGAAGCAGAGGGGGAGAGACCCAAGTTAATTAGAGTGAAAAATTATCAATTCATTTGCAATTGGTTTTTGTCCTGTCACTGTTGATTTTTCCATGTACACCAACCCTGCTAGTATCATGTTAGGTCTTCTATTCATGAACTAAACATCCTAGCTAGGGTTTAGATGAAACCCTTAGCCTTAATGCTAGGATGTGTGCTTATTGCTACTGATTTATGCTAAGATCACTGTGTAGGATATATTTTTGTTGATGAACAACATATTGCTTTCACCTAGAATGTCAAGCATCCTAGGTAGTTAGAATCCTTCTATGTATGTTCACTTACTCTCAAATGCTTGTTATTGTGTTTTGATTAGTTGTTCTTTAAGCAGACAACTAATGCTTGCCTTGATTTAGTGATTGGAGTTAAATTATCCACTTAAAGAAGCTGAAAAAAAAAAGTGCAATAGCTAACATGCTAGTATGGGTTGAGTGGTGAATTCTCAAGCCCTAGTTACCCTCTATCAAACATCCAATCACTTCTTTGCTTTCAAAAAAAAACTTCAACTGTTATTTGCTAAAATCACCCAACTGTTATCTGCTCTTGCTTCACTGTCCATTATTCATCTTGCCTCACTGTCAGTTGTTGTTGCTTCAACTGTCAGTGTTGAACTTGCTTCAACTGTCACTTTTGTTGTTCTTGTTTAAAGTCTCATGATTAGTAATCTGCCCTGGTTAGTGTAATCAGTTAGAAATTGGTTACAATAAGAAAAATAGCACTTGCACCCCCTTGTCCCTGTGGAACTGACCTGTGCTTGCCCTGTGTTGCTTGCCGACACTGTGCACTTGCAGTTAGAATTTTTAGGATCATTTCTAGTCCTACCAAGTTTTTGGCGCCGCTGCCGGGGACTCGGTTGCGGCGCAATTGCTCTTTCTTTCTTTTGGGTTGTTACTGAACTATGCTTGCTGTAACTCCTATGCTTGCTTGCTGATTTTGCTTGCTGTAACTCCTGTTGAGTTGTTGCTAAGTCTGCCACTGAACTGCTGCTGCTGCCTGAAATCTGCTGTGGTGCTGTGGTGCTGTTGAAAATCTGCTGCTGTTGCTAAGCCTTCAACTGAACTGGGCTTGGCAAGTGTTACTGGGCTAGTTCAACTGAGCTGGGCTCTGTTGCTGCCGGGCTTGTGCCACCATTACTGCTGGGCTTCTGAACCCACAACTGTTGCTGGGCTTGGACGAGTTGCTACTTAGGACGACCCAAAGCCCAACTGGGCTTTTGCAACTAAAACTGAACAGCTGGGCTGTGCTATTCAGGTAAGCCTAACCCATGAGCTAACCCAACTGGGCCTCATTAAATTCATTTGGGCTTGTATTTAAGTATTTATATTTGGGCTTGTAATAATTTTTATTTTAGTTTTCTTTTTATTTGGGCCTGTAATAATTTTTAATTTTCTTTTTTTTTCTTTTTCTTTTCTTTTATGGGCTTGTATTATTGTTGTTATTATTTTTTTATTTTTTTTTCTTTTCTTTTATGGGCTTGTATTTTAATTTGGACTTTAGTTATATCCCATCCATTAGGCTCCTAACTTTACAAACCAAAAAATTTGGGCTCTACATTTTATAAACCAAAACCCATTGTGAAACCAAAACCCACTCAAAACCAAATCATCAAAAAAAAACCCATTTTAAACCAAAATATTGGGCCTTTTGTGGTTCAAAAATTGTTTCCGACTGCTCTGACCAACATGTTAGTTGAGGTACCTGCTAGGACATGATTGTGACCTACAGAGACCAAACAAACAGACTCGTTAGAATTAACCCGGACGATCCAATCGAAATCCTTAGTTCTGAGGTAGACAGTCCAGATCAATCAGAAACAATGGGAGAACCCCGTACACTCAAGGATTATATGTACCCAACGAGAACTAGTCAACCATCTTGTATTGTGCTACCCGAAGCCAATGGCCATTATGAGCTGAAATCGAGCACAATACAAATGCTTCCAGTTTTTAAAGGTGTGTGAAAATGAAAACCCGTACCACCACGTGAGAGAATTTGAGGAGATTTGTGGAACTCTGCGTTTCACTCAAATGTCCGACGAAATCCTAAAGTTGAGGCTTTCCTTTCTCCCTTAAAGATAAGGCTAAGGCCTGGCTGTATGCTTTACAGCCTCAATCCATCATGTCTTGGGATGATCTCATCAAGGAGTTTTTCAAAAAGTTTTTCCCAAATCACAAGACTGCGACAATTCGTCAAAGTCTGAATAGCTTTGTGCAATTAGAGGGTGAGACCCTAGCTAGATACTTGGAGAGATTCAATGAATTATTGCTCCAATGTCCCCATCATGGTTTTGAAAAATGGAGACTTGTGCAAATTTTATATGAGGTCTAGATGTGTCCACCCGAACAACGGTTGAGTCAATGTGCAATGGTCTTTTTGTAAACAAGACTGCTGATGCGTCTTGGGACTTCCTGATTGAAGTAGCTGAGAAGACGCAACAGTGGGAATCCATTCGTGAACCTAGAAAGACTACACCTGTAGCTAGAGTCCATAGGATTGAGTCTGATTTTGAAGGAAGTGCAAAGATGGCTGCGCTAGCAAGAAGAATAGAAGCGTTAGAACTACAGAAAAACGCAAACCCTTCTCCCACTACCTTTTGTGAACATGTCGAAATGGCTATCTGTGCTCTATGTAATGGATCTGATCACCAAGTCAATGATTGTCCGGAAATGCATGCATTCCAGGAATCTAAGCTTGAGCAAGCACACGCTATGTTTCAAAAACAAGAGCACAACCCATATTCACAGACCTACAATCCAGGATGGAGAAACCACCCCAACTTTTCATGGTCCAAAGGCCCTGCCCAAGGAGGACCATCTCAACCAAATCAAGCTATCAAAACAACCAAGGCTATCAATACCCGAGAAATCCTCAACAGCAGTCGTACCCTCAATACACTGCTGATAAGAAATTGTCCAGCATTGAAGAAAGTATCAATCAATGACTGACCCAACATCTGATGAAAAACGAGAAAGCAACTGATCAGCGAGTCACCGCTCTAGAACTACAGATGGGTCAAATTTGCGATGCATTGAATACAAGAGAAAAGGGTAAACTTCCTAGCCAACCCCAACAAGACCAAAGAGGATATTTCAAGCAGGCACATCATCATCTTGCGAAAGAACCTCACCCGATCAAGTCCATTCCATCACCACTCTCCGAAGTGGTAAATTGTTGAGAACAATGTAGGCATACCACAAACAAGTGAATCGAGCCAAACTTAGCATTGCCTACACCACCTAAGGAAACCTCCAGTCCAGAAAAAGAATCCGAGCACATTAGTGAAGCCGACAAACCTACTGCTAGGAATGTCCCTCTACCTCCTAATGTTCCTGTTGCTCCTTTTCCTCAGAGGTTAGTTCGCCAACAGATAAGCACCCACTACAATGAGATGTTAGAACTGTTCAAAAGAGTCAACATCAACATTCCTTTTCTTGAGGCAATTAAGCAAATCCCTGCATATGCCAAATTCCTCAAAGATTTGTGCACTCAAAAGCGCAAGATTAATGTGCACAAACGTGCTTTCTTAGCTGAACAAGTGAGTTCCATCATTCTCAACAAAACTCCACCCAAGTTTAAGGACCCAGGTTGTCCAACAATCTCTTGCACTATCGGAGAACACACGGTCAATAGAGCTTTATTAGATCTAGGTGCAAGTGTGAACCTCCTCCATATTCTGTTTATGTGCAGTTAGGTGGAGAGTTGAAGCCTACACCTATAACTCTCCAATTAGCGGATCGATCGTCAAAGTTCCTCGTGGAGTGGTAGAAGACGTTTTGATTAAGGTTGAAAAATTCTATTTTCCTGTAGACTTCATTGTCTTAGACACCAACCTGTCCAAAACCCAAATTGTCACATTCCTGTCATTTAGGACGTCCATTCTTGGCGACGTCCAATGCGATCATCAACTGTCGGAATGGAGTGTTGAAACTCTCTTTTGGAAACATGACTGTAGAATTGAATGCGTTTAATGTTAGTCAACAACCTGTGAATCTTGATGATGAGGAGGTACATGAAGTCAATATGATTGAGAGTTTGATACAAGATTCATTGACTAGCATTATGTCAAAAGATCCCCTGCAAGCATGTTTGGAAGGTGTTAACTTGGAGTTGTATGATGATGAATACACTAGTGAAGTCCAATCTTTGCTCGAATCTGTACCTCAAATGGACATCACTAAGTGGCAGAATACAGTGGAACAACCCCCACTTTCTGAGGAGTTTGTTATATCTTCGGATGAGTCGCCTAAGGCCAACCAGGAATTGAAACCATTACCTGATACTTTGAAGTATGCATTTCTAGGTCCTTCTGATACTTTACCTGTTATCATTTCTTCACAATTAAACATAGAACAGGAAAACAAGCTTTTAGGAGTACTTGAGGAGCAGAAAGAAGCCTTAGGATGGACCATCTCAGATCTCAAAGGGATAAGCCCCACCATTTGCATGCACCACATTAATCTTGAAGAGAATGCCAAACCATCTAGGGAAATGCAAAGGAGACTTAACCCTAACATGAGAGAAGTCGTTAAGAGTGAGATCTTGAAGCTACTTGATGCGGGTATCATATATCCGATTTCAGATAGTAAATGGGTTAGTCCCATTCAAGTTGTGCCTAAAAAGTCAGGCATTACTGTAGTTCGGAACGAAAAGAATGAGTTAGTCCCTTCACGTACAACCACAGGATGGCGAGTATGTGTCGACTACAGGAAGTTGAACACAGTAACAAGAAGATCACTTCCCCTCCCTTCATAGACCAAATGCTAGAACGTGTGTCTGGACACAGTCACTACTGTTTTCTAGATGGCTTTTCCGGTTATAACCAAATCATATGCACCAGAAGATCAGGAAAAAACTACATTCACGTGTCCATTTGGGACATTTGCTTTTAGACGTATGCCCTTCGGGCTGTGTAATGCACCGCTACTTTTCAGCGGTGCATGATGAGCATTTTTTCAGACATGATAGATAGTTTTCTCGAGATCTTTATGGATGATTTCTCTGTGTTTGGTTCCTCTTTTGACGAATGTTTGGACCATCTAGTCCTTGTGCTATCAAGATGTAAGCAAAAGAATCTGATTTTAAACTGGGAAAAATGCCACTTCATGGTGAACTCCGGCATAGTTCTAGGACACATCGTATCGGAAAAAGGAATTGAAGTAGATAAAGCTAAAGTCGACCTCATTCAGCAATTACCTCAACCCCACTCTGTGAAGGGGATTCGATCATTTTTAGGTCACGCTGGGTTCTACCGGCGATTCATCAAAAACTTTAGCCAAATCTCAAGACCTTTGTGTAACCTACTTGCCAAAGATGTTGTCTTTAACTTCGATGCTGCTTGTGTGAAGGCATGGGAAGAACTCAAGACTCTCCTCACCACCGCTCCTATAGTCCGACCACCAGATTGGAAACTACCGTTCGAGCTCATGTGTGATGCCTCTGATTATGCCGTTGGCGCTGTTCTAGGGCACGTGTTGATAGACTACCATATGTGATATACTATGCTAGTAAAACTCTTAATGATGCTCAACTCAACTATTCGACTACCGAGAAGGAGTTACTTGCCGTGGTATTTGCATTAGACAAGTTTAGATCTTATTGATAGGATCTAAGATCATCATATACACGACCATGCGGCTTTGAAGTATCTTCTTTAAGAAGGATGCTAAAGCTCGCCTTATTCGATGGATACTCTTATTACAGGAATTCGACATCGAAATCCGTGATAAGAAGGGGTGTGAGAATGTGGTTGCTGATCACTTGTCGATTAACTAGTGAGTCTATTGATGAATCTGAGCTGATTAGAGAATCATTCCCAGATGAACATGATGTCTATCAGACCTCCTTGGTTTGCTGATATCGTTAACTACCTTGCTGCAGGTAGATGCCCTCACATTGGTCGAGACAAGACCGCTATAAGTTTTGGCTGAAGTTAAACACTTCCTTTGGGATGACCCATCTGTTTAAGTATTGCCGGACCAAATCATTAGGAGATGTGTCCCCAACACTGAACAGAAAGATGTGATATCTTTTGTCATGACCAGCATGTGGAGGCCATTTCAGTGCCAAGAAAACCGCTGCAAAGATCTTGCAGTGTGGATTCTATTGGCCATCATTGTTCAAGGATTGCCATGATTATTGTGTTGCTTGTGAACGCTGTCAAAAGCTAGGAAGCATTTCGAGGAGAAACATGATGCCATTGAACCCCATTTTGATTGTGGAGATTTTTGATGTTTGGGGGATCGACTTCATGGGTCCATTCCCTATTTCTGACGGTAGATTGTACATCCTAGTCGCAGTTGATTACGTTTCTAAGTGGGTAGAAGCCATAGCAACCAGAACAAATGACCACAAGGTGGTACTTTCATTTCTAAAGGAAAACATATTGCACGTTTTGGTACCCCTAGAGCTATCATCAGTGACGGCGGTTCACATTTTCGTAACAAGTACTTTGAGTCTTTAGTACGCAAGTATGGCATAACTCACAAGGTTGCTACTCCGTACCACCCTCAGACTAGTGGACAAGTAGAAGTTTCTAATAGGGAAATTAAGCACATTCTCGAGAAGACGGTAACCCGTCTAGGAAAGATTGGTCATTAAGATTGAATGATGCTTTGTGGGCCTATAGAACAGCTTATAAGACACCAATTGGCATGTCCCCCTATCGTCTAGTGTATGGAAAGCCGTGCCATCTACCTGTGGAATTAGAACATCGTGCCTACTGGGCAATCAAGGAGCTGAACTTTCTCTGGACGAAGCTGGAATTCAAAGGAAACTTCAACTCAACGAGTTGGAAGAATTGAGGAATGAGGCTTATGATAGTGCCAAGTGTACAAGCAGAAGATGAAGATGTTTCATGACAAGCGTATTCTACGCAAATCCTTCACTCCTGGTCAGAAAGTTTTGCTATGACTCCCGATTACATCTTTTTCCAGGAAAACTGCGTTCCAGATGGAAGGGTCCGTACCTAGTACGCACAGTTTTTCCTCATGGAGCTGTAGAGTTGGAGGATGTCTCCAACAAGAACGTTTTCAAAGTCAACGGGCAGAGATTAAAGCCATTCCTTGAGCCATTCCCACCCGACATTGAAACAACCAACCTGGAGGACCCGGTCTATGTGGACTAAACTGGTCCACTCTTTCCCTAAATAACCAAAAGTTTTCCAAATTTTCCCTAAAAACCAAAATTTTCTTTTTCCCAACAAAACCAAATTTTCCAAAAAGTCCAATCCCATTAAAAACCAAATTTTCTTGTAGATAATGTGTTAGTTAAATTTCCTTTTGTATATTTTGTGCTCATCCATTGTGACTGCTAATATGATGGATTTTTGCCTTGAATAACGGAGTTTTAATCGAGCTTTGCCGTACAATCGGGTATTCTTCTCCTTTTACTCTACTCAGCATGTTCCTCTTCATATATTGTTTTATAATTCTTTCCATTTTGAAACATTGAGGACAATGTTTAGTTTAGGTTTGGGGGTATAGAGTAGATACCATGATAATATGCATAATTGAAAAAAAACTCCATCTTTTTGAAAAAATTGAAAAATTCCAAAAAAATTGAAAAATCAAATTCAAAAAAAAAAAAAAAAAAAAAAAAAAAAAAAAAACGATGTATATATTCAGAAAAAATATCAGAAAAATACAAAAAAAAAAAAAAAAAATCAAGTATTTATCAATTCCATCTCTTGTTCCAAAAATAAAAGAGAGTAGTCAATGTAAATAAGAGTCATGTAAAGAGTCATTTTATTGTTTCTTTGTAATAAGCAAGGAGGGTGTATGCCATTGATGTACAACGCGAGCAATTGTGAAACACCTCCTACTCATTCACAATTCTCGTAAAGTCCGGACAGCTAGCTAGATTTCGACCTCGGTTCTTAGCCTGAGAAACTATCTCTTGGTGATTAGTAGTCATAACATCCGATCTTTCTTTACACATGTGTAGATACACTTTACACTCTTATCACATGTCTTTATTTGTTATCAGTGCTAGGATTGTGCCTTGATAGCTAGATTGACATCTCCATTTTGCTGTGAGCTTCTACTGTCTTGCACATGTCACATTTGATGGAATCTGAGCTTATATTTTGACCTAGAACTTTGTAGGTACGTTCTAAGCAAACCTTCACGAGACTTCAACTCGTCCACTAGGGACACTTAGTGGTTTAAAAGGCTTAGTGCATACGCTAAATGCATTCGAAAGACCAGCGACAGTGGTATAGTTAGGATTTCCTTAGTTTTGTTTTACTTGAGGACAAGTAAAATTCAGGTTTGGGGGTATTTGATGAGTGCTAAATAGTGCATATTTATATATATTTTTGTTGGCATTTAACTCATCTTTTGTGCATTAATTCTACATTTTATCCCATATTCTGTATTGTCATTGTTTTCAAGAATAAATATTTTTCTTACTTAATTTTGCATTTTTAGGTAATAAATAAAGTCTGGATGACTTGCGGAGCGAAAAGAGCAGAAAAGTAGTGAAAAGCCGGAAGAAATTACGCAAGGAAGCCGCGAAGAATGTTGCGCACAAGACCAAAAAGCTAGGAATGGGCTCAAGAAGGAAGAATTGTTCTTAAAGAAGATATGGGCTTGGCATACCCAAGGCCCAAAACCCTTACCCAAATCCATTTCCTTTATCCATACCCATTTCCATGAGAGCCGTCAGATTGGATCCATCTTGTCATCCAACGGTCACCTCATCATTGTGCATCAAAATCCGAAGTTCATATCAAACACCATAGTACCTAAATTCCAAGCCTTCAGATTAGATTGCAGTTGAATCCAACGGTCGCTCCTATGCCTGTGCATCAAATCCCGATGATTCCGCCCAACACTACAGCACCTAACCTAATCTAGCACCGTTGACTTCGTTGTGTTCCACATCCAACGGTCGCTACAAACTGCTTCTCTCTTAGCCGTCCGATCTACCTACCATCTCCATATCCAGCGGCTCAGCTCGCCAAACATCGAACCAGATGCTCCCGCTTCACACCCTAGCACCGAATCCTATTATCCACCCAAACAACCCATCGCCCCAAAACTTCATCTCCTTCACCCGACAGTTGCAGAGCTCTGCAACTCCACCACCTCCCCTCTTTGCCGCTGTCACTTCCGTCACCACCACCAGTTCCATCACTGCCACTACTATCTCTTCACCGACAACACCCCCATATCCCTAGCCTAGTTATTTTCTTCATCTCACAACCTCTGAAACCCTAGGTTTTGGGGTGAGTAAAATAACTCGAACTTAGGGGACAATAGGAGCAGAGGAAGAGCATCAAGGACTAGAGGAGGCATGGGTCGAGCAGATTTTGGGAGTTTGTAAGTTAAATTTTGTGTAATTTAAAAAAAAACCCTAATTTTCTGATTTGGGGATTTACAATTAGGGTTAGTGTTCTGGTATAAATTGTACACTGTGTAACATTGTGAAGCAGAGGGGGAGAGACCCAAGTTAATTAGAGTGAAAAATTATCAATTCATTTGCAATTGGTTTTTGTCCTGTCACTGTTGATTTTTCCATGTACACCAACCCTGCTAGTATCATGTTAGGTCTTCTATTCATGAACTAAACATCCTAGCTAGGGTTTAGATGAAACCCTTAGCCTTAATGCTAGGATGTGTGCTTATTGCTACTGATTTATGCTAAGATCACTGTGTAGGATATATTTTTGTTGATGAACAACATATTGCTTTCACCTAGAATGTCAAGCATCCTAGGTAGTTAGAATCCTTCTATGTATGTTCACTTACTCTCAAATGCTTGTTATTGTGTTTTGATTAGTTGTTCTTTAAGCAGACAACTAATGCTTGCCTTGATTTAGTGATTGGAGTTAAATTATCCACTTAAAGAAGCTGAAAAAAAAAGTGCAATAGCTAACATGCTAGTATGGGTTGAGTGGTGAATTCTCAAGCCCTAGTTACCCTCTATCAAACATCCAATCACTTCTTTGCTTTCAAAAAAAAACTTCAACTGTTATTTGCTAAAATCACCCAACTGTTATCTGCTCTTGCTTCACTGTCCATTATTCATCTTGCCTCACTGTCAGTTGTTGTTGCTTCAACTGTCAGTGTTGAACTTGCTTCAACTGTCACTTTTGTTGTTCTTGTTTAAAGTCTCATGATTAGTAATCTGCCCTGGTTAGTGTAATCAGTTAGAAATTGGTTACAATAAGAAAAATAGCACTTGCACCCCCTTGTCCCTGTGGAACTGACCTGTGCTTGCCCTGTGTTGCTTGCCGACACTGTGCACTTGCAGTTAGAATTTTTAGGATCATTTCTAGTCCTACCATATGTCATTATGAATCGGTATGGGAAATGAGAATTTCCACACGTGGTATATAGGATACGCTCCTTCACATTTATATCTACATGAATTCAGCTTTTATGCTTATATCGGTCGACAGTTTGCGAGTTCGGAATTGTCGACATCCTTATAAACTATTAGGTGCGGATTTGCGAGTTAGGAATTACACAACCATATTATACATTTTTTGACGAAGGAGTTTGTCCATATACATGTTTGTGCATTTCCAGTGACTTAGTCACTTGAATGTTTGGGAAAACATTAATTATTTTCCAAATCTTGCTCATGATTTCTTTAAAAGTTAAATGTTATTCCTATTTGGAACTCTGTGCTCACCCTTTTCCACTTTCATTTTCAGAGACAGATCAGAGTTGCGCGGCGAAAGCTTCGTTAGTTAGTTAACTTCTGCTGTGTTTATTATATTGTATATTGTATCTGTAAACCAAATGACTATTGTATATGTATCACTCGAGAGGAGTTCTTGTATATATATTTCTGAGCGGGGCTAGTTTTGGGTTAAGTTTTTATAGTTGATTCTTAATTAAATGTTTATGTTTTAGATTCTTAGTGCCTCTTTATTTAGTTAATCTCTTGGATTAGTCAGCTGCTAGCTTAGGGGGGGCTACAATGTTGGTATCAGAGCTCACTATTAGATCTTATATGGGAAATAATAGGAATATCCAGTGCCAGTTAGTGAACTAGATTAATATGGAACTGGGTTGGGTTGTGAGATAAATCTTAATCACTAAAAGTTATCAATAATTAAAAGAATTATTTGATTTATTGATTTGTTTATTGATTGTTTGTAATTGTAATGAAGTAAAAATTGTAGGGTACGCCAATAACTTTAGGATTTGATAATAATTAATCTAAAAGTATGAACACGTAGACAATTTAATACTATAAAAATAGAGATTAGTATTATTGATAGATTTTGTAAATCACATAGAAGTTTACGAAACACATTGACTTATGAAGAGTAAACAAACTATAATTACATAAATGTTAATAACATTTTGGGACTCAATAATATTTCTAAGAGTAGATAGAATCATAGTTCGACCATCAATGTTCCCAAAGCTAGTAGCTGACTAATCCAAGAGATTAACTAAATACAGAGGCACTAAGAATCCATAACATAAACTTAAGCATTAAATAAGAAATCTGCTACAGAACTTAACCCGAAAACTAACCCCACTCTGAAGTATATATTTACAAAACTTCTCTCAATTGATACACATACAATAGTCATAGTTTGCAAATAAAATATACAACATAATAAACATAGCAGAAGTAATCTAACAAAAGCCTCGAAGCTTTCGCCGCGCAACTCTGATCTGTCTCTGAAACTGAAAGTGGGAATAATTAAGATTTAACTTCTAAGTAATCATAGGCAAGATTTGGAAAACAATAATGTTCTCTCAAGCATTAAAAAGTGATCAAGTCACTCAAATAACAAAATATGTATATGGACAAACTCCTTCTTCAAACAACGCACTACTATGGTTGTGCAATCACGAACTCGCTGATCCAATCCTAATCCTACACATGGATGTCGAAAATTCCGAACTCGCAAACTATCGACCAATATATCATAAAAGATCTAGGTATAAATGTGAAGGAGCGTATCATATATACCACATGTGGAAATTATTATTTCCTATAACAATTCATGACGACAACAAAACATTACAAGTCCTTTCCAAACCATGGAAAGATTAATAGAACTATCATAATACAAACTAAACAAAGCATGGAATGCACAGACATGAAATACATGAATTTGTAAAACATAAACTCTTGTAAAATAAACGACAATGATTACCAAAGAGTCAAATGTATTCCCACCTCTTTTGATGACAAGCCACGCCTACCTCGAGATCCGCGATCCACCGGTTCATCCTATGAATCGATCGTTGTTAATATAGACTAACTGTTAATCACACAAGAACTCTAAGAATCTAACCAAAATGGCTCACACAAGAATCATACAAATTTAACTATGGTTCTAAGCACATTTATGATTCTACACCTTCCATTTTATTCTTTAACTCATCTAAGGGTTTACTAATTCAATTAGGTTGGTTATATAGTCCAATAACTAAGTCTTATGAATATCTACAACTTTGTAGAAGGAACTTTAGGATCAGAATCTCGCAACAATTATGTCTCAGCGAAATTATCAATGGTATTGCACAATAGCGTCGCAGAACAATTTCAGAAACGACGTCAGCAAGGATCATGAGAAAGATGTGATAGTCTTGCGAAAATTAGAGAGCTTGCGAAGTTAAAATTTGTAAGGTTGCGAGAATGTCGCAAACCATATCCGAAAATAAAGGACAGATTAGATGTATTTCCTTATAAATAGTCATTCGAGTTGTAAAGGGAGGAGAGATCTTTTTTGAGTAAGAAACAAGTAAATAGGAGAGAGAAAGTTCAGAGCAAAGATTATTCTTGACTTCTTTATCTTTCTTGTAAGAACATTCAAAAATTAATCAATAAAATTAAGAGTGAAAACCTTAAAATGAGCTGATCATCCATGAAATCATATGAGTGGTGTAGTGTAGGATTTCCTGCAACTACATAATGGCGCTAGAAACAGGGACGAGTTGAAGATTATTCTAGAGAAAGCTAAAGATTGATATTGAGATTTGTGAAAATTTAAAGTGATTGATTAAGAATTTTTCATAATTTCTTGCAATACTGTTAGCATTGAAGAAATGGCTAGAAGAAGAAATACATCTGAACAACCGACTACTATTAGAAGAAGAAAGAGAATTGCTGGAAGAGAAAGAAATGAAATGGAAGAATTTACTAGAATGAGAAATAACAGAGAAAATCTAATTCAATCGCCAATTCAACAAACGTTAGTTCAAGAGAGGAATAGAGATTATGACAGAGTGAGCGTACACACTTGGCGATCAAATTCAGCAGAGGAAATAGAAGGAGAGCAAAAAAATAGAAATTATAGACAGGAAGAGAGAAATCAAGAAGTAGATGAAGGAATAATTCATGGAAATGAGGAAATTGGAGCGTTAGAAACATTGAGACGAAGAATACATGAAGAAAGAAGAGCCGAGGCAGAAGAACGTGCGAATTTGACAAGGAAAAATCACGAATTAAGGATGGAGAATATCAGATTGCAGAATAAAAGATCGAGAAGTATTACAAAATCATATTCCAGATCGATTAGAAGAGAAATGAGGCAAAATTCACCCACGATCAATACTGGAAACAATATTCAAGAAGAAATATCAAATCCTAATGAAGAATATCGCGAAAATAGAGAAAGAACTGATGATCGTTACATTCCACAAAATGAAACTTTTGATGATGGGAAAATTGGAGGAAATCAAGAGAATAGGCAAATTCAGAGACAAAATAACCAAGACGGCGAAGGAAATCAAGAGGAGGGAAGAAGAATTTTACATGTGATAGAAAATCAAAGAAATCAATAGACAATCGAAGAAGAAATTGAAAGACATAATGCTGAACAAGTACATTTAATCTGTGAACGTGAAAGGTTGAGAGCGGAAATGGAAGATCAAGAGATTCAGGAGACAATTCGCCAGAACAATTATGACAATCGAGAAAGAAGGCGTATACAAAACCGGAATAATGATAATCTCAATGAGGAGTATGATAGAGTGAAGAGAATGGCTGAAAGACAGCGAATTGAGTTGATAAGAAATGAACAAAATTATGGAGGGGAAAATGAACGACATCATCATTTGCGAATTCAAGATAGGGATGAGGAAGAGAATCGTAGAAGAAGACGAGATGAGGATAATGAAGAAGAGATACGAAATTTCGCAAGAGAAGATAGATGTGAACGCAGAAGAAGAGAAGCAAAATTAAAGAGACCAATGGGCCAAGATTCAGGTGTAAATAAACAAATCTTGAAAGAATTAGAAGAAATGGGAGGAATGCTAAATAACAGAGGAGAAGTAGGTAGAAGACAATTGGATGAAGCAATAGAAGAAGCTGCGAAAACTCCATTTACAAGGGAAGTACAATTAGGAGGAATACCACCAAAATGCAATTTTCCTGCATTAACCAGCATTTTCGATGGAACAACTTGTGCAATTCAACACATTAAAGCTTATGTGAGGTGCATGTTACAATGGGAAAATCATGATGCGGTATTGTGCAAATATTTCACATCCAGCTTAACAGGAGAAGCGTTAAAGTGGTTTGAAGGTTTACCAAAGAATACAATAACCTCCTTCAATCATTTACAGACCACATTATTGGGAGAATATATAAGTGATAATTCCTCACGACCTGGTATAGAAGACGTGTTTGGATTAAAACAAAGGATTGGCGAAAGTTTGAAACACTTGACTAAAAGATGGAGAACTATGTGTAGCGAAATGTCTGGCCATGTAGATGAGAGATATCTCATATTATCATTCATTAATGCTATGTTTGCAACAAACTTGTTGTATGTCCAAATTTTCAGAGTCAAGAATACGATTACAATGACTGAATTGCGAGAACTTCAAGAAGAATACATTGCTTTAGAGGAAAGACAAAATGAAATGAAATCATATCCAGTTGCGAACCCCATCTCACAAACAGTGAATGCAAGCTTATTACCCAAGCTAATAAACACAGTGGCGAATACTTCGCAAGTACAACAAGAAAAGGTGACAGGTAACAATCAACAGAAGTTGGTAGATATGGGAAGTCGAGATCAAGAAGAGTATGAAATAGAAAGAAATTTCTACAATCGTGGAGGAAATAACAAGATTCAAAGACTCGATCAACCACAAGAAACTTATGGAGGTCAAAGACCAAACTTTAATAGAGGACAAGGAAGTCACAAGGTATTATGGGAAGAAATCAAGATGCCACCTCTAAATGCAAGTGTGGAGAAGATATGGGAAGATATAATTTTGATGGAGAATATACAAACACCATGGAACATGGGAACGGAACCACCCCCAAACCATAGAAGTCATGAATTTTTTTCTTATCATCATTTTCATGGACATACAACGAATGATTGCAGAAATGTAAAGAGAATTATTTTGAGAATGATAGATCAAGGAAAAATAAACGACTTTCTGATAGGGCATCCGCAATCTCAACCATTACCACCACCACCACCACCAGAACATCACAAAGTGAATACGATGAAAAAGAAAGAAACATTCTTCATAGAAGTTGGTGCAAAAGCAAAAAGTCTATTCTGTCACTCTATCGTACATTCATATAAGACAATTGAAGATTTTCATGATAATGTTTTGAGTAGAGTGTTCGCAAGAGATAGTAATGGAAGACAAATTATGAATATTGCGAAAATCTTGCGATTAGAGGAATGACAGAAACGGATCATTTCTTTTACCGCAGAAGAAATTACCGAAGGAGAAGAGGTGCATGATAATCCATTGGTAATAAAATTAGAAATTAATCCAAAATCGAAAGAAGATGAGGATGATGAAGCTGAAGATTCATGGGAAATCAATATAATTCTAGTCGATAGTGGAAGCTCTGTGAACATCTTATTCTATCATACTTATAAAACCATGGGTGGAAGAGATGATGATCTTATACCATCAACATATAAGATTTATGGTTTTAATGGTGCTGCTAACAAGCCTAAAGGGGAGGTTACTATGCAAATTCCAATGAATGGAATATCTTCTGAAATCTCATTCTGTGTCGTTGACGTAGAATCACCCTACAATGCATTAATTGGTCGACCTTGGCTACATGGGATTCTAGGTGTAGCTTCAACTTTCCACCAATGCATCAAATTCCCTCACCCTAATGGTGTATGAATCATAAAGGGAGATTGGGTTGAAGGAAAGAGATGTTACGAAACTGAGATAGAATCTTGCGAAGGAAGAGCAAACAAGAAGGAAAACTGGCGACAAAAAATCAAATACGTACAAAGAAGTGATAGGTTGATTGTGGATATAATCGAAAAGAAAGGAGAAGAGATGTGCGAAATTAATGCTAGTTCAGAATAAAAAGGATGAACATACCACTACCAAGGAAGCAGTAGCAGAAAATAATAAAGAAGCAGAGGATGGCAAAGGTAATAAAAACAAGAAATGTATGAATGATTAAGTTGTTGCGATAATCTCGCAATAAGTAAAATTCTCAAAAAAATATATATATATTTGATTGAGCGACAAAATTGAGATTGCGAAGTTCAGATACAATATAATGATTTGCGAGACTCTCGTAGAGATAATGAATTTTACAGAAAATAATCAGAGAAGAATGACAAAAATGAAAGAGGCGAACCTTTATGGCGTACACCCTAGTTCGCGAATACAATTTCGCAAGAGGCAAATGTAAGACCTAAGGGGGTACCAATTGCATGATTCAGGGAAAGGCTACACCGCCACCGGAACCTGAGTCATGGATATTTGGGGTCAATAAAGCCCATCCGGGAGAGGCACCTTGGATTCTCAACTTGAGCATATGACTTGGGTTGGGCGACTAAGGTAATAAGGACTCTCCCAAAGAGTGCAGATCTGATCAAGGCGCCGAGATACACGGTTGAGTCAAGAGTGTCGGGGGCGTTTGAAGCGTCCTTGCCATTCTTGACAAGTCTTGACTTATACTGCACTCGTCCTGAAGAAAACCCCACTTAGGGTGCAGTCTCGTAACCATAAGCCCTATAGGTAAAAGGGATAAGATTATGCGAAAACAACTGTTTATTGTTAAGACTGGATGGGAGGAGCTAACCTTGTATGGTAGAAGTACGCCTCCTTGAAGGGGAAACCAGGGGGAGATAAGGGCGGCACCCTCCATTAGGGAGCTGATAAGTGTCTTAAGACGCAAATGTCATGAGGCTTTTTATTCGCAAGGATATTAAGGCTTGTCATATTTGTGAAACAATCCTAAAGAGGCAATAATACAAAAGAAAAGGATAAGACGAGATCAATGGGTTTTCGTATGAAAGTGCGAAGACGTCCTGCGATTTCGTCGCACGATGGCAATGTCATGGGCTTTATTTTCGCAAGAATATTTAGGCATGTCATATTGTCGCAACATTCCTGAAGAGGCCATAATACAAAAGAAAAAGTTAAGGCAAGATCAATGAGTTTTTGCATGAAAATGCAAGGACGTCCTGCGATTTTTTCGCAATGACAAGAGGTGGCATAATAAGACCTTTAATTAGGAAGGAAAAATAAGACCACACAAGAATGAGATTTTGAAAAGAAACAAAATTCACTTCGCAAAAGATTGCGAAATTATACAATAAGAATTTTTTTATGAAATCTCTCATTTGGATTCAAATAACAGAGGCAAGTATGGGAATGTATGAAATTAGAAAATGTTATTTATCTCCATATAAGAGTTTTGCTCAAAAATTCAAGAATTAATGATTGTATTGATTAACTGTATTGCAAAGAAGAATTGTTTTCATTTACGCAGGTTAAAATGGAAGAAACACAAATATACAGATAGAAGGAATAAATATACAAGTATTACAAAGAGTCAAAGAAAGAAGTAAAGACTATATTTTGGTTAATCCTTCGTTACCTTCATCAGACTTGTTTCCTTCTTCATCTTCGTCAGAATCTTCATCACCATCAGAACTTCCATCACTATAAGATTCTTCATCGTCAGCTTCACTATCAGAGATAATCAAACTGGGAGTATTCTGTGGGATTTCTTCCAAAAGACAAGGATAATCAGAATGTGGGATATTATGATCATCACAAACCATCTGGATGGTTTGATTGCGAAAATGCATAGCGTCATTCTTAAAATTCTCAACGGTGATTTTGATTTGATTCTTTAATCTAGAATACTTGTCGTTGCGAGAAGAAATATTCTTTGCGAGTTCCTCCTTTTCAGATTCAAGTTCTTCAATCTTTTCACGATATCTATTTTCAGAATCTGCGATCAAAAGACAACCAATTATTAACTTGATGAAAATTCATAAGAAGCAAAAGATTAGTAAAGAAGAGCAATTAGCAACCTTCTATGTCAGAAATCATGTCTCTAATCAAGGTTGTATGTTCAACTTGGAGACTAACATTTACGCCTAAATCTTTTCTAGCATCATCTAAAATTTTCGCAGCCCAGAAAAATTCATCTTCACTCCTTATAAGAAGACGATAACGAATTTGATTTTCCCTTTCGCAGAGTTCAATATTTTTGCGGTTAGCTTCATCTCGCTCAAGTTGAACTTCAAGGAGAGCCTCTTGGAATTTCTCCAAAGCCTTGGCACCTTGATCAGAGATACGATCCTTATCATCTATGAGACCAATAATCTTGGTTCTTAACTCATTGGTTTTCTCTTTGGAATCAATAAGGAGACGCTTAAATCTGTTGGCTAAGCCTAAACTGGATCTATGATCAATTTCTAAGAGGCGAAATTTCGATCTAAGTTCATTTAGAGAAAGAGATGAAATTCTATCATTTGAGAAGCTATTTAAAGAATTGTTAAGACGTTCAAGAAGTGTATCATTATCTAAGGCATTAGGAAATGAGCGAAGAAGGGTAGCTTCATCAGAAAGACCAAAAATGTATGCAAAAAGGATCATGTAAATAAGATAAAACAACAGGATGAATGAATAAAGAGAAAAGAGAAAAGTAGCATACCGTAAAGCTGATTATTAGCTTGTTTAATACTAGAAATTTTGTTCTTGTATGAGGAAGAATCAATTTCTAATTGTCTATTTTTCTCGCAAAGACCTTTAACTTCAGCTTCCAATTCTTCATTCTTCTTGCGAAATTGAAGTGTATCATTATCTAAGGCATTAGGAAATGAGCGAAGAAGGGTAGCTTCATCAGAAAGACCAAAAATGTCTGCAAAAAGGATCATGTAAATAAGATAAAACAACAGGATGAATGAATAAAGAGAAAAGAGAAAAGTAGCATACCGTAAAGCTGATTATTAGCTTGTTTAATACTAGAAATTTTGTTCTTGTATGAGGAAGAATCAATTTCTAATTGTCTATTTTTCTCGCAAAGACCTTTAACTTCAGCTTCCAATTCTTCATTCTTCTTGCGAAATTGAAGATTCTTCTTTTCAAGATTTTCGCGTCTTCTCTCTAGATCTGAGGCAACCGCAAAAGAAGCTTTTCCAGCATGCGAAAAGAAATAAAAAATATTAATATAGAAAGAGATTTTGAGTTATAACAATGAAGAAGTAAAAGAAATAAAAGTATACCAGACTATTGAGAGAATGCAAGAAGTCGGGAGTCACTGATCTAGAAACTCCACGAAGAGAGCTATCACCATCTAGTAAAGGGACATCACAAAGAGTAGCGAGAGCTTTGCAGGTATTTGCGAATTGTCTATCTCCCATTCCTTGTAGAGAATCAGAAAAGAGGCCAGAAAGCTTAGCCATAGAAGATTCAGGTGGAGAATCTTCAGTTGCAACAAGATCATCGTTATCCTCATCACCCTTGTCACTTTCGAAATTTTTGTTAGAAGGAACATTTGAAGGAGAAGGAGAACGAACTTTACTTTTCTTTGGAGGAGTACCAGTTGATTTTTCCCTGCGAAGAGCACCTTTACCTTTATCACCAATCTTCGCAGCATCAGCAAATTCTTCTACTTCAGCAATAATCTTCACACACAGATAGAAATAAGAAATGGAAGCATGAAAGTAACAGTACTATTTAAAGTCATAAGAGAAAATTTCTTACCTCATCTGTGTATGAGCGACGAGCTAACAGAGTACTAGATTTCCCAGTCCTATTATAACTATCCTTTAATTTTTGGATCTGCGGAATATCGCAAGATTTAGCGAACAGAATAGTAAAAATCAATAAAGAAATATAAAATGAGTTAAAGCGGAGAAACATACCTCTTTCTCCTTCTCGGGCCAAGAGAAAACCCAAGGTTGATATGCAGCGAGGTTCGTAGGAAGAACATTTGATCCAGCAATGTAGGGTCCCTTTAACATTAAAGGAAAAACACACCATTTATCATCTTTGGATTGGCGAGGAGTTGTGTTTTTACCAGAATGCCAGTCAATATCTTGCATAAGAATTTTGGTTTCATCAATGCTATCTTTCCTTCTTAATCGAATACCCCAGCGAGTATTCTCTTTCTTCATGGAGATAAGTTCATAGTTTTCAATGAAATTCGCCACTGTATACTTCTCAGCAACTATTTCTAGGTTTGCGAATTTTGGATCCCTAAGTTCTTTGGAGTAAAGAGATCCTCTACCAGCACCACGATTAGCGAACTCTAGCATCAGACGGATGCAGTCCCCACTACGTTGGAAAATGGCTCGCGAAAATCCTGGATGAGCGAGAATTTCATAAAATAAAGGAATGTCTGGGTTATAAAGAGGAATAGGGAGACCTGCGAGAATTTGACCTAGCAAAATTATGATTGATTGATCATCAAAATTTTGATTGGAGAAAAGCTTGACAGAAAGAATTGATTTGGCATTCACACCAGGAATGGGGGAGAGTGTAAGACCTTTATTAGCAAGATCTTTTTGAACATCTTGTAGATTATTCTCATATCTATGACCACTTGGAGCCATGATTGAATATAGAGCATGGGAATGTATAGAAAGTAGAAGAATTGAAGGAAGAAAAAATTACAGCAGCAGAATTTGCAGAAGAGTGACAGAGTTGCAGAGATGAGAGAATAAAAATAGAAGAGAAAGTAAAAAGAAAAGTGGAAAGAGGGAGGGAGAAGAGTATATAAAGAAAATTTACTTCTCGAAGAAATAAAAACCATTAAGACGAAGAGACGTGAGCGGTTGAAAGGTAGCGGTTACAGAAGACGTGTCAAGAAATAAATGGAAGAGAGAGTACGTGTGATAAATGTGGAATATGAAAAGATAAGCAGTTGCGGCATTTCTCACATCATTCTCTAATTTGCAGAGAAGATATGAGAGAGGAAAGATGTAGGATCAGAATCTCGCAACAATTATGTCTCAGCGAAATTATCAATGGTATTGCACAATAGCGTCGCAGAACAATTTCAGAAACGACGTCAGCAAGGATCATGATAAAAATGTGATAATCTTGCGAAAATTAGAGAGCTTGTGAAGTTAACATTTGTAAGGTTGCGAGAATGTCGCAAACCATATCCAAAAATAAAGGACAGATTAGCTGTCATCTACTATGTATTTCCTTATAAATAGTCATTCGAGTTGTAAAGGGAGGAGAGATCTTTTTTGAGTAAGAAACAAGTAAATAAGAGAGAGAAAGTTCAGAGCAAAGATTATTCTTGACTTCTTTATTTTTCTTGTAAGAACATTCAAAAATTAATCAATAAAATTAAGAGTGAAAACCTAAAAATGAGCTGATCATTCATGAAATCATATGAGTGGTGTAGTGTAGGATTTCCTGCAACTACAGGAACCAAAGGCTAATTCGGACTGTAAGAGGTCCAAACATCAAACTAGAAAGTCTAGTTCTAAGCCCAAGTCCACTAAACAAGCCCATTAATTAAGGTCCAGTCCATCTGAGTTAACTAACGGTCAAAGTGACAGTCAAGGGTCAACAAATAGTCAACGTCAGTCAATGGTCAACGTCCTGGGTCAAAGGTCAAAGAAACCAACTCAGTCAAGGTTCACTGAGTCAAGTCTGGTCACTGAGTTAACTCAGTCAGATTTACTAAGTCAGACACACTGAACAGTAAGGCTAAATCCTTTGCACAGGCCAGAGCCATTGCTCAGGCCAAAGGACACTAATGCATAATCCTAGTGCAACACAACCTGATTAGACTAGAGTGATGCAACATTACAATTACACTAACAAACTCAATACAATTATACTAAACAAACTCTGAATTCCAATTACAATCAAAGATTAAGCCTACCTGCAGTTGCAGCTTTAAGCTTCTACTAAAGAGATTCAACTCAACTCTTTCCTGCAACAGAATCTAAGTTCCTGCAACACAGCTCAACTGCAGTATAAACTAACCCAGTTCAATTCAACACTTTTTCCCTTCATTTTAGCTATAACCGTCCAGTTCAACAACACCAACACACACCAAATCTCAATCTTTATTATCTCCAATCCACACAACACCCAACAATAACATCCACTCAACCCATAACATATTCGCCAGTTCACTTTTAACTTCATACTATTACTACAATCCCCAATTTTCCAACTTACAGCTCGACCTGTAGGTATCACAGTTCACTACCAACTTCAATTCAACAAAACAATTACCCTTCCTATACAATAAACATTTCCTTACATTCAACAACATCCCAGTAAATACAACAACAACAACAACAATACTCAAAACGATCTCAGAACCACCTATTCATTCATACATCTACTTCATGTCAATCAATTCAGCCATCAACAAACCCATTTAGTCACTACCTAATTCTTTTATCAACTTCCTGAATCAAACCAATATCAGTTTACAACATTACCAGAAATTGATACACACAATCTATCACCACCAGCACCTACCTTTCCCAGACTTCCACCAATACTTCATACTCCCTGCACCATTCCAATTCATACTAACACATACACACATAATTGATTCAATCTCAGTTCTTATTCCATAACAACTCATAAACTCATTATATAACCAATTGAAATCAAAATACTAAAATTAAAATTATTTAGAAGCTTACCCAATCATTGGCACCCTCTGAATTGCTACCTCTCCAAATTAATTCTTCTTAAAACCCAATTTCTGTTTTGGGGAAGAACAGAAACCCTAATCTTCTTTAATCTCGAATTATTCTTTATCTTTAACTCTAATTCATCCAATCCACCATTACCCATCTCAAATCCCCTTCTTAAAGCATCAATTTCAACTTCTAATTCATCTTTGACTTCTTCCAGAAACCCTAACTTTTGATTCAGACATCATCGTGAATCGAAATTCAGTTACTAAATCTTCTATTTTATTTTAGATACACCAAACCCATCTTCAATTGCTTACAACCATCCTTAATTTCACACAAACCCTCTATCAACTCCAAATCACAGAACTCTAGCTTCCAATTCTCTTTAGTCCATTATTTCTTCTTCATCCAAAGTTAAACCAACTTCTTCTACATCACACAACCATCATCCCCTAAGTTTTTTATTGATTTTACAACCCCAAGAACCTCTCTCAGAATCGCCAAAGGCGAAGAACAGAAGAAAGAGAAGAAGAAACAGAGAGAAAGAAAGAATGAGAAGAAAAGATAAAGAAGTGAAAAGAAGACTTATCTTCTCGATCGGTTGGGGATAAGACCAACCAAAAATTATAAAGGCACTCTCCAAAATGATATGGGAAGCCACAACGTGTCATTATTGCATCAAAATCATTTTCCCAGAAATGACGATTTTACCCTTCATATTGACTTGATGTTTTCTTCTTCGTCCGGTATTCGATTCACACGTTCGAGTAGTCCATTTCGCATAACTTTTCGAGATCTAATCAATGGTACTAGTTTCGTATCTAAATCGTTGTTAGATTAATTTCTATTAATTAACGTTCATGATAAACTAATCGAGTCACTAGCGGCTAATTCGTCTCTTGACTGGTCTAATACCGTTGACGAGCTTCCGGGTCTTTACATTCTCCCCACCTTATTCATTTTCGTCCTCGAAAATCAAACCATTCTTATGGTCTTCAAAAAACTCCCCACCTTATATAATAATCTCATCTTTTATCTAAGCGCAAATAACATAAAACAAAGCACAAACCTATATGGCTTTCTACAACTAAAATTTGTGGCTCTGGGTTCAATATACTAATTTCTATTTCAATAAGTTACTGGTTCTAAGTACGAGAGAAAATACTCTATAACAGAGTTTCTAAGCAAAATTTTGAGATCTATCAGTTCACTAATAGAAGCAAGCCTCCCTTCAATGCCTAGTGAAAGTCACATAAATTAATAGAAGAAACCCACTGATTCAATAATTCTCGAACGTGTCATTCGGGTACCGGACGAAGAAGATAACATCAATTTAGTGAGAGGGGCCATTAAACCGACTAGGGATTCCCTTATCCATTTCAGCGGGTGTTCAATAGTTTTTCCCCTTGGTATTATCGGGACTAAATCGAGAAGATATACCCAAGACTCTTATCTTCTTTTCTTTCTTATTATCTTCTTCTTTCTTCTCGTTTCTCTTTCTTCTTCTGCTCTTTCTATTTCTTCTTCTGTTAACGATCGAGAGATGAAATTGAGGCGTGGTTGAGTGAATCAAATCGTGAGGATGTATAAAGGAAGGAGGATTATTCTGCTAATTGCGAAGAAGAATTGAGATGTTATCGTGTATGTAAAGAAATTAGGGTTTCTGGTTTTGGGTTTGAAATTCATATAAAGAATTAGAAGATGAATTGAGACTTTAAGTGACGAATTAAAAATGAGTTTTTGATTGATTTAAAGTATTGAAGTTGGTTCATGGGAGAATCGAAGGGTTAGGGTTTCTGTTCTTCAGGAATAGAAATTAGGGTTTGTTAAGAAGGATTCAGGTAACATCAAGAGATGAAATTGAGTTGGAGATAAGAGTAGAATCAAGTTTAACTGGTGGTGGTGCTGGAGTTGATTGAAGTCAGGAAACCGAGAGAAGGTAAATCAATTAGATTTGGAATTAAATTTATCTTGTTCTGTATTTGAATTATATGTTTTGGTTTCTGAATTAGGGTTCGATAGAATTTGTTATGAAGATTGAGAACTGTTTTGTGATGTTGGGGATGTATGTTATGAAATGATGTCGATGCAGAGTTGCAGGTGACAGAGTGATGTTGGATAGAGCTGGCTGAGTTGGGATTGAGTTACAGTTATGCCTAATTCATAATCACAGAAAATCCCAACTTGGTTCTCTGAATCATCTTTTCTTCTTCATCAACAACAACCTCGACTCCTACATCATCTATACATCTTCATCAGTTGATTCTTATCAATCAAATCTCACTAACAACTCACCAAACTCACTCAGAAACACAAGCAAGAAGAACAGAGAAAGAGAGAAAGAAAAAGAAGAAAACGAAGATAAGCGGAAGAAAAAGAAATGAGATCGAGTTTATCTTCTCGATTGGGTCTAGATAATACCAAGGATAACACTATTTCACCCAATCGCTTCGCTAAGGGAAACCCGGGCCGGTTTACTTGCTAAAAGACTCTTTTTCCCCTAAAATCAATATGATGATATCTTCTTCGTCCAACGCCAGAGTGACACGTTCGTGGAATGGATTACTAGCGTTTGGAAAGATATGATTACCAATAATTGATGAAAGAATTATATGAGGTGGAGTTATACCGAAATTGGATAAGTGAAACTAATTAGGGTTTGGAAAGATATTCCATCTTCTCTATGATCTTCAATTAGAAGCATCCTAAACCCTAATTCGTATAAGTCATCAACTAACATCTTAATCACTAAAAGCTATCAATAATTAAAAGAATTGTTTGATTGATTGATTTGTTTGTTTGATTGTTTGTTTGTTTATGTAATGAAGTAAAAATTGTAGAGTACGCCAATAACTTTAGCTTATAAGGATTTGAGAATAATTAATATAGAAAGCTTAAATACATAAATAATTTAATACTAAAAATAGTAAGATTGATTATTGATAAATCTTGAAAGTCATGTAGAAATTTATCGAGTACTTTGACTTATACGAAGGGTCAACCATTTATAATTACATTAATGTTAACAATATTTTAGGGATTCAATAATTTGTAAGAGTACTTAGAATAATAGCTCAGTCATCAACGTTAATAATAAAACAATTATAATAGTAATTATAGGTGATAATAAAAGTAATAATAATTTTGATAAAGTAATGGTTAGCATTTATCATTTAGTATCATATCGAACTTAGCTTAACTAAAATTTCATTAAAGATACAAAAATAAGAATTACGATTAATAATTATTATTAACGAAGAAAATTAATTATTAGGGACATATGTTTTTCGTTTAAATTAGATAATTAAGATAATTTGTTGGCGCTTGACTTAAGAAAGTGAGGATGTAATATATAAATAAAAAGACTCAACTTGTTAGTTATTTTGTACTGAAATTATCTAGTCTAACAAATGATCCAATAAATCTCTAAAATGGAATAAATATACGTGAAGTATAAATAATAGCATTCGGATATTTATTGTAATATTAGGATTAAAAGAAAATAAACTTGTATACTTATAGAATCCTTCTTCATAAATAAATTCAATCGTCTTTCGAAATGAAAAGTTAATATGACAAACTTGAACTGTTAGAATTTAAATTAGTATTATATTGAGCATAATTTAAATTAAAATATCATTAACAAATATATAGCGATAAAATAATGACTAAGATTAAATAGCTAAGCGATTAACTATGGTTAAGATTTGCAAAGTTAACAGATAAAAAATTAGAAGTATATGTTTTGCGTTTAAATCAGATAGTTAATATAAGACTTAGCAGCTTCGACACTTTCAATGTAATCACCCATAACACCTGCAAAACCATACAAGTACAACTACCAAAAATCTTCTCCATAGTCCATACTTATCCTTCTGAGTTGCATATTCAAACTTTAACAACTGCATTCCATGAATTGCTTCATTTCAGTTCAATACCACATGAAGTAATTCATTCATAACAACTATGTATTTCGATCAATAACTCTATCACCTGAATTCCAATTACTCCCATCATTACAATGCTTCCATATCCACTACTACCAACACAACAAACCTGCAATTTTATCTCAGGACTAGCAACACCTCCAACAGACTATAACATCACCAATGCCACACAAACAATACCATCGACACAAATCTCTTGTTATCAACTCCACCTACACATATAACTCCATTCTCATCATCTCATCTTGAACAACACATAACCAATTAATCAACACCTTCGACTCCAAACACTTCCACTGCAAACCACCAGCATCAACACTACCAAACTGGATCCTTCATTCATTACGATAAACTATCATAACTTAGCTTAATCATTTTAGAACTTCCCTCTTTATATCCACTACCACAACCTAATTCATGTCCTGAATTCCATTTCCATCAAAACTCAAACACAAACAACAAGCATCATTACTTTAAATTCTATACTTATCAAATTTACCATTCTTCTCCCTCTCTCCATACCAGCGAAAACCTAAACTATAATCATGTATATCCATCCACCTCTGCCATACCCACTTCAATTATCATCTCTAAAATAATTACATAACATCAAACAATGAAACTGAATAACAAATTGAGAAGATGTTGGTGATGGTGATGTTGTCACTAGTTGATTCAAATTCGAGAGAAGAGGCGAGTTAGAGAAGAAGACTTTGGTTTCTGAGTTATGATTTTAGTTGAGGATTTAGGTTATATTGAGGACGAAGCTAAGAAGTTGGTGATGGGTATTATGAGTTGATATCAAGGAAGAAGTTTATCATCTGATTTTTCAGTTCTCTGACCGGTTGTCAGCCGTGCAAATATAATTCACTTTCTGACTCAACTAGATATAAATATAATACGTGATAAGAAAGAGTTCGTTCCACAGAGAGGCTTTTGTTGTTATCAATTTTCAGTTTCTTAGTAACCAAAAGGGGGGGTTTTGTTTTATCTAAGTAAACAAAGCAATAAAAGTAATCGAAAGCAATAAAATAATTTGAATAATCAATAAGGAGAAGATATTGGTCATGGGATCGTATCATTCACAAACATGTATTTTCATCAATGACTGGAATTGGAATTTTAATCTCTCATTTACTAAAAGTCCTAGGATATCTTGATCGCAAGAATATCCCGTTTATTTCCCGATTTTATCACAAACAACATTAAAAGATGCTATTGTGAAATCTACCTAGAAATCAACCTAAAGTGTAAAAGCACAATTAAGTTTAACTCCCTAAGAGCAATAAGTTCTATGAAATAAGACTAATCAATGCAAACAAACGTGTAAAAGCACTAATTCTTTTTAACAAATGTTATGATTCGTATGCTATTATAAAGATGTATCACTACAAGTAATAATGGCACTATGCTACTTAGAATCAGGGATAAACAACTATTTCGTATTGAAAACCCTAATCTAGCAATAGAGATGAAGACTAATCTAATTGGACTCAACCAAACTAGCATTCAAATCATAAAACAATATCAACCATGAATCATAAACAATAAAGTTTTGAGACAAAACTAATTCATTGATTTAAATAACATGCTTGAGAAATCAACTTTTATCCCATAACCAATAATTGAGTTTAGTTACTCATAATAATGGAGTTCATCATAATCATAATCATAAAATAATTGAAGAAGATGAAAAATAAAACGAAAGCAAACCCTAGTTGTAGATATCTCTAAAGCTCCAAGAACAATACGTGCTTTTTAAAAGAAAATGGAAAACTTTTCTTTTTGTAGCTTTTCTCCCTTCCAAAACTAGGTCATATCTCAAAAGCCCATCACCAAGAAGTCCACCAAGCCCATGCGTGTGAAGAGCCCATGTAGAAAATTTGTCCAAAAAGTGTCGTCGGAAGGTGGTCGGAAAACGGACGGAAAACATTTCAGGTAACCGAAAAAGTCCACCCGGTCAACGAGTCAACTCGGTCAGGTCAACGAGTCAGAACGGTCAACTCAGTCAAACCTGGTCAGCTAATTGAGTCAGACCTGAGTCAGGGTGAGTCCGTTCTAGTCAGCATCTGACTAGTCTTGGCCAAAGCCTAAGCTGTCTTGCTCAGGCCAAAAGTGTGTTGCACAATGATTGTGCATCACAGCTCCTTGGCCAGCCATCTTGTGGTGCACCATCATTGTGCAACACTGCCAGATTGCCAGCCATTACTTCCATCCATTGGCTGTAGCTTCAAATCCACATTTTCAGCACCAACAAGCATAGCACATTACAGTCCCTTGTTCGCAGCAACGACAGAACTCAGGCCAACACAAACAACCACATGCAACTGCATGTACTGAACCACCTACTCCATACATTCCATCCCTGTATCCTACACATACATCTAAGCCAGCATTACCATTTCATTTCTTGCAACTTCAACGCAAAAACTCTCTGCAAAATTCAACATTCACTTCCATTAAGCATTCATCTAGTTCAGTTCTTCCATGCTCTTAATTGCATTGTACACTCATCATCACTCTGATTTCTGAGCAAGAACTACTTCAGCTGCAACTTATACCCCCTGCTCAAGATTTGAGTCCTCAGCTGCAACCACCAACACACTCCCATGCTAGCTCTTCCACGTGTAATCACCCAGCCAACAAAACATCCATTTCAACTATGAATTCCACCAGCTCAAAGCAGTCACCAGGACCATCACTTACTACTGCATCTGCACTTTCATCTACTCAGTTTCACCATCTTCAGTTGCAACTGCTTATCAGCCAACACCTCCAGCATCTTGACCACAACTTCTTTTGCAATATCTACCACTCTTTCACCTCATGGAAACCATCTCAAACACAATCTCTCAGGAATTCCATAACATCATCAACCTAAACCCCATTTCTGCATAACAACATTCCTTGCATCAGTTCAGCTCCAGAGCATCTCCCTTGCTTCCTGAAACACCTGCAATGCTCCTAACATTCATCTATATTTCATCAAATACCCATGGCACCAATTCTCTGCAGTAACACTTCAATATCTCATCAGCAACAACTTCTCCCATTACAACAAACAATCATCATCAACTGTAGAAACCCATTCCTGATTTCCTTCTCAATTCCTCAGATCTCATCTGTAACTCTGCCAACACAAAAATCATCTCAAAACCCTTTAATCTTCTCTTCTTCAGTGTACTCTTCGAATCCAACACAAACCCATGATTCCAAACTCAAATTCGAGTTGAACCCTTCATTCATCAACACTTAACTCTTCACAGATCGAAACCCTAACTTCCGTTTCAGTTTCAAATCAATAACCAAATGACAACAGCTTCATCTTCACCATAACTGTAACGATAATCTTCATCAGTTCTTCTCAAATTCACCAGATCCAAAACCTTAAACTGAATCGAGATATGAATCTCGTTCTTCAACAACAACAGGGTCTTCTCGATTCACATTAAAGGAACCCTAATTTTCGATTTCTGCTTCTCGATCTCTCACCGACATCACCAGAATTGAACCCATCAAAATCCCTCGAATTTCATTAACGATTCTCTGATTCCTTCTCTTAATTTCAAACACACAGAGACCCTGAACTCAGCCGCACACTCTTCTGAGTTAGAAACCAAATGATTGAGAAATAACTCTCTTCTGAATTCTAGGGCTTGTGTAGTAGAATGGATGCCACCACCCAGGTGAGGCAGATAACGGGTCAACCAGAATGATTTTAGGCACCCGATGAATTGATATGGGCCACCAAAATGGAAGCCCCTAATTCCATAGGTTGACTCCACGCAGCATTAGCCAGTGAAATGCCGTTTTTGTCCTTTTCGCTCCAAATGAGTGTTTTCTTCTTCTTTTGCTCATAGTGACCCCATTGCACCTGAGAAGCTCAAAACTAAACATAAGAGATGCAATTCACAAGAATAATAGCAAAGAAAACATAAATACTAGATATAAAATTAGGTGTTTTACAACACATATCAAATTCCTCCACACTTAGACTTTGCTAGTCCTCGAGCAAATCAAACAAAACTTATTCTAAAGGATACATACAACTCCATCTCATTAGGGTTTACTAGAGATATATACCCACAAAACCTACTTTTCCACCTTACTAGTTCTCCGTAATGATAGTATCCAACGCGCTAAGAAGACATAGAAATTCTGCCCACTAGTCATAAGAAGTTAGACACATAAATGAACACAATCTCATCCTTAAAGGTTGAGAGAGAAATAACCATCCCTTCTCGAAATAAATTCAGGTTCGGAGTGATCGGAAGTCTCGACTCTGCCTCACAAGAAAGGGTTTTATGAAGTTGCTCTCAATAATAAATAGCTCTTTATGGGTCACACATGTGTCGAGGTAGGAATGAAAAGAGAATCCTGCGACACGTTGAATAATAGGAAGGCAAAAACCCTCCGACTTGTTTTGAAAACCCACATCTTTTAATTATTTTAAACCCTTTTCTGACAATCTCTAAGAAAGGAAATCAACACTTAACGAAGGTGGGAATATGCTTACTTACCTCGTTATCCGTTCGACTTGTCTTTTTTTTTTGCAAGGGACCTAGCATAATAATGACCATGTCCCAAGTTTTTTTTTAACAAGAGAAAATGATAAATATACAAAATAAAGATAAAAATAAAAACGCAAGTACAAAGGCCATGGTGTAAGTACTTTACCGCTCGATTCTCCACAACTCGTATGTCTCCATATCATAAACTTCTTGAATTCCAATCTTGATAATATTTTCTCTTGTACAATAGTCTTCAACTTGTAAAAATTCTGCTCCTTGTCTTGTTGCTATACTTAAATATGAAATCTGCTCATTTCTGTACTGTTGCTTGTAAACCTTAAACGTCTTCAACTTTCCTTCGAATTTGTGATGCTCCTCTTGTTGATGATGATGGTGTTTCTATGGACCTGTTGGTGTAAAGAGAGATAAAGTGGATGGTGATAACTGCAAACAAGATTACAAGTGGTATGTAAGTTAGTAATTCGATGTCACCATTCATGATTGATAAAATAACACCCAAGAGATCAAAATAGTGCTTCTATTGGTGGGAGGTTGGGTAGATCACCATTCTACCCGGAGTTTACGTACGGTAACACACACTCTAAAAGCGCATATTATAAATGAAGGTCGGTGCCTCACATGATGTAACATGGGTAGTCTCCACTATAGGGGATCACAAATCTAATACCGAATTCAGTCTGCACCTCATTTGCCACTGGGATGGTTAAATCCAACTTTAACTCTCATACAAGTAAGAAACCCGATCATCTTCTCTGTCATCTCTAAGTTCAGTCACTCTTATGAGAATCTCGATGTAATCTTAGCGACATGTATACTATGTCACTCTAAACTAACTACAAGTTGGAGGTTTCTTATTCACTATTTTTACAAAAAAAGTCGAAATTTTTTGGAAAGTTTACAATGCAAATGCTTAACCACTCCCCCACACTTAAATTTTACATTGTCCTCAATGTAAATTGAATCGTCCAAAGAAAGTCAAGGTGGGAAATTCTAACATGATAATGACAAGAAATCAGAAAAATAAATGCAAAACAAGACAAGAAAAACTAAAAACAAAACAAGAAATAAATACAACACAAGAAATACTCGTCCTATGGGTTGCCTCCCATTTAGCGCTTGGTTTAAAGTCGTCAGCCCGACTATCTCCTTACTTTCTATGCCTCCTCCAGAAGGAGTGCATCCACAAAATTAGCTCTTTCCACCACTTCGGAAGTGAAATTCTCATAATATGGTTACAACCGGTGCCCATTAACTTTAAGTTCCTTGCCTGTAGCTGTGCTACGAATTTCCACTACACCATGAGAAAACACATTAGTAACAATGAAAGGTCCGATCCAACGTGACCTTAGTTTACACGGAAATAAATGCAAGCGAGAATTAAACAAAAGCACTTTCTGCCCAATGCAAAATTTTTTGCTAGAAATCATATTATCATGAAAAGCCTTCGTTTTCTCCTTCTAAATGCGTGAGCTTTCAAATGCATCATTGTGAATCTCCTCTAGCTCTTGGAGTTGTAACTTCCTTTGCTTTCCGGCCCCATCCATCTCCATATTGCATTGCTTAATAACCCAAAACGCCTTATGCTCAATTTCAACGGGTAAATGACAAGGTTTACCATACACAAGCCTAAAGGGAGACATCTCGATAGGTGTCTTGTATGCGGTTCTAGAAGCCCACAAAGCATCATTAAGTCGCATGCTCCAATCTTTCCTTGTTGGATTCACCGTATTCTCTAGAATGAATTTCACCTCCCGGTTAGAAACCTCGGCTTGTCCATTTTTTTGGGGATGATAAGGTGTTGCAATCTTGTGCGACACATTGTACTTCTTCAACAAGCTTTGCAAGATCCTGTTTTTGAAGTGAGAACCCCCATCGCTAATTATGGCTCTTGGAATTCCAAACCTTGCAAAGATATTAGCTTGCACAAAATCTGAAACCACTTCAGAATCATTAGTCGGGGTGGCCTTAGCTTCCACCCATTTGGAAACATAATTCACAGCAAGTAAGATATAAAAATTCCCATGAGAGTTGACAAAAGGACCCATAAAATCAATACCACATACATCGAAAACTTCAATAAATTGAATAAAAGTTTGTGGCATTTGATTTCGGGCACCTAGATTGCCTGTTCTTTGGCACCTATCACAAGTTGTACAAAATATATATGCATCTTTAAACAAGGTTGGACAATAGAAACCGCTTTCAAGTACCTTGTGAGCGGTTCTCTTACTCCCAAAATGTCCTCCACAAGCATAGGAGTGACAAAAAGACAAGATAGAATTAAACTCGGATTCGGGAACGCACCTTCGTAATACTTGGTCACTACCTTGTTTCCATAAGTATGGATCATCCCATATGTATTTGTTCCCTATCCTCTTAAGTTTGTCCCTCTCAGCACGAGACAAGTTCTTTGGGATTTGTTTAGACACCAAGTAATTCACAATGTCAGCATACCATGGCTCTCCAAAACTAATTGAGAATAGTTGCTCATCCAGGAAACTTTCACGCCATGGGATAGCTTCCTTGCCCACAGCAAGACGGCTCAAATGATCCGCAACGGTGTTCTCAATTCCTTTCTTGTCTTTGATTTTAATTTCAAACTCTTAAAAGAGCAAAATCCATCGTATGAGCCTCGGTTTCGCCTCTTTCTTCATTAGCAAATACCTAAGTGCTGCATGATCAGAAAAGACAACAACTTTTGTACCAATTAGATAAGAAAAAAACTTTTCCAAAGCAAAAACAATAGCTAAAAACTCTTTTTCAGTGGTTGTGTAGTTTTGTTGGGGTTCACTTAACGTTCTAGAAGCATAATAGATAGCATGAGGTATCTTCCCCACACGTTTCCCAAGCACCGCACCAACCGCAAAGTCACTTTCATCACACATGAGCTCAAAAGGCTTGATCCAATCCGGTGGTTTAATGATAGGGGATGAAATCAAAATTTCTTTCAAACGATTGAATGTCGCCATACACTTTTCATCAAAGTTAAAAACCACATCTTTTTGCAATAAGTTGCAAAGTGGTGATGCTATCTTGGAAAAATCCTTGATAAATCTACGATAAAAACCTGCATGACCAAGAAAAGAGTGTATCTCCCTCACCGTAGTGGGAGGAGTTAGAGCACGAATAAGGTCTATTTTAGATTTATCGACTTCCAAGCCTTTAGAAGATATTATATGGCCTAAAACTATGCCATGAGTTACCATGAAATGACACTTCTCCCAATTTAGCACAAGATTTGTTTCAACACATCGTTCAAGGATTAGTGATAAGTTGTGCAAGAAAAGGTCAAATGAATCCCCAAATACACTAAAATCGTCCATAAACACTTCGATTATGCTTTCAACATATTCTGAGAAGATACTTCCCATACACCTTTGAAAGGTAGCTGGAGCATTGCACAAGCCAAAAGGCATCCTTCTATAAGCAAAAGTACCTAAAGGACAAGTGAAAGTGGTTTTCTCTTGATCCTCCGGCGCTATCATAATCTGATTGTAACCTGAATAGCCATCAAGGAAGCAATAATAAGAATGTCCAGCTAGACGTTCAAGCATTTGATCAATAAAAGGCAATGGAAAATGATCCTTCCTAGTGGTGGCATTCAATTTCCTGTAATCAATACAAACCTTCCAACCGGTTTGCACACGAGTTGGGACAAGTTTGTTTTTATCATTCTCCACCACCGTCACACCTGATTTCTTTGATACTACTTGTACCGGGCTCACCCACTTGATATCGGATATGGGGTAGATAACACCCACGTCCAAAAGCTTTAGTATCTCCTTTTTCACAACTTCCATCATGGGAGGGTTCAAACGACGTTGCGCATCCCTTGTAGGCTTTGCATCGTCCTCCAAACGAATCTTGTGGATACAAACGGCAGGGCTTATACCCTTGATATCGGAAATTGTCCATCCCTATGGCCGTCTTGTACTTCCTTAGCATCCTTAGAAGTTTTTTCTCCTGTAATTCACTAATCTTGTTAGAAACAATCATAGGTAAATCTTCCTTATCACCCAAGTACAAGTACTTTAGGTGATCGGGAAGAGGTTTCAATTCTAACTTTGGATATTTAACAATGGAAGGTACAAACTTTTCATCACTGCATGGTAAAGAAATAAAAGAGATATTATGAGTTTCCGAGCATCCTTGTAGTGAATTAAGATCACCAAGGGCTTCCTTGACTTCATTACCACACTCTACACCATTATCCATGGATGTAGTCAAAACGGTTTCCAAAGCATCATCACCATTCAATTCAAACACTTGTTGTGCTAATGTATCCATAACATCAATAGAGAAACAATAGTGGACATCGCTAGGATATCTCATCGTCTCGAAAATGTTGAAACGTATTGTTTCTCCATCAAATTCCATAGTTAGCGTTCCCTTATCCACATCAATAATGGTTTTAGCCATTTTCATGAAGGGACGCCCAAGTAGAAATGGAAGAGACGAGTCCGGTGAACCTTCATTCATCTCTAACACACAAAATTCAGCTGGAAATACAAGTTGATTAACCTGCACAAGAACATCCTCAACAATACCCATTGGGTAAACATTAGAGCGATCGGCTAATTGCAATACAATTCCAGCTTTTTTAAGAGGACCTAACTCAAGTGAATTGTACATAGATGCAGGCATAACATTTATGGATGCACCTAAATCCAACATAGCTTTGTTAAAAGTGGTGTTACCAATTGTGACTGGAATGTCAAAGATACTGGGATCCTTACATTTCAGTGGGAGTTTGTGTTGTAAGATTGCCGAAGCATTCTCCCCCACACTTAGAACTTCATTACCTTTGAGCCTTTGCTTATTGGTACACAAGTCCTTCAACACTTTCACATACTTGGGAACTTGCTTGATTGCATCAATGAGTGGGATGTTCACATGAATCTTCTTTAAAACGTCTAAACTCATTTTCTAGTTCCGCCTTCTTGGAACTTGCAAATCTGGGAGGGAAAGGTAAAGGAGGAACATAAGTAGAAACCGGAGTTTTAGAGTTAGGAATAGGTACCTCAGAAGTTTGGGGAGAATCATCACTCTTCTCCTCCAAAACAGGTTCCTTTGGTGTTTCCACCTTGCCCGAATCAGTAACTTCGGGTTGCACAAGTTGTGTATCACTTCTCAACGTAATAGCATTGACACCCTCTTTTGGGTTAATAGGTTGAGAAGGGAGTTTCCCACTATTTTGTGCCTTCAATTTGTTTATATCAACCGCCATGGAGCCCATTTGTGTCTGCAACTCCTTGATACACTCTTAGTTTCATGTTGACTTTCCTTAAACATGGTATAAATGCCTTGCATAAAAGTTTGAAGCTTTGCATCGATATCGGAACCTTGATTTTGCATCGATTGTTGTGGTTGCTGAAATTGTTGATGTTGCGGCTGGAATTGTTGTTGTTGTGGTTGAAATCCACCCGAACGGTTGAATGTAGGTTGTTGAACCGTGCCTTGCTTGTTTGCATAGCTAAAGTTGGGGTGATCTCTCCATCCCGGATTGTAAGTGTTGGAGTAGGGATCATACCGTCTTTGTTGATTTGGAAAGACTGCACTAGCTTTCTCCAACTCTTCACCATGTGAAGTTAAAATAACCGCAGCCATCTTTTGCATTATTTTCTCCATGTTATCCATCCTTTGATCACGGTGTGATGATGAATCCGTAACTTCATGCACTCGCCTAACCATTGGTTCACCTCTTGTGTAGAATTATTGCGAGTTTGCAGCCATGCTTTCAATCAACTTGGTAGCTTGGGCCACCGTCTTGTTCACTAGTGCACCACCACCCGCTGCATCAAGAATATATCTATCACTTGTTTGGAGACCTTCGTAAAAGTATTGTATTATCATCACGTCACTAAATTGGTGGTGTGTACAGCTTGCCACAAATCTCTTGTATCGCTCCCAACATTCATACAAAGATTCTACTACGTGTTGCTTTATCCCACAAATGTCTTTGCGAATTTGAGTAGCCTTTGACGCAGGAAATACCTCTCTATAAAGAGTTTCTTCAACCCGTTCCATGTAGTGACACTTCCGGATGGTAAATAATCCAACCATTCCTTAGCATTGTCCGCCAAAGAGAATGGAAAAGCTTTCAACATTGCTCCATCCGCATTAGTCTCCGGTGGAAGCATAGCCATGATAACGTTGTGGAAATCCATGAGATGCTTGTTTGGATATTCATTCTACATTCCATGAAACTTCGGTAACTCTCTTATCAACCTCGGCTTGATCTCGAAGGTTGAGTTTGTCTCAATACACCACCGTTGTGCATCAGCCTATGAGAAGCCAAGTCCTTGAGTGTACGATTTTCATCACCCATTGCTTCTTATTCTTCTTCAACTAGTGGTTCTTCTACAAATGGAACCTCTTGTTCTTCTTCTAGTTGTAATTCTTCTTCCACTTCTAACTCTTGTTCTTCCGTCGTGTCTTGACTTGGTTGGAGTATTGTGCCTCTTCGAGTAGCTATCCCGCACCTTGGATAGTTCCAATCTTTAGAAGCCAGGGATTAGGTACCTGAAAACAATTCTCGCAAACAAGTGAGAAACAAGACAAGAAAACAAAAAGAAAATATGAAAGCAGAAATGATGATAAGAAACTAAAAACTTAATAACAAGCTGTATGCCTCCCCGGCAGCGGCGCCAAAATTTGAGCGGTTGTCAGCCGTGCAAATATAATTCACTTTCTCGGCGCCAAAATTTGACCGGTTATCATCCGTGCAAATATAATTCACTTTCTCACTCAACTAGATATAAATATAATACGTGATAAGAAAGAGTTCGTTTCCACAGAGAGGATTTTGTTGTTATCAATTTTCAGTTTCTTAGTAACCAAAAGGGGGGGGGGATTTATTTTATCTAAGTAAACAAAGCAATAAAAGTAATCGAAAGCAATAAAATAATTTGAATAATCAATAAGGAGAAGATATTGGTCATGGGATCGTATCATTCACAAACATGTATTTTCATCAATGACAAGAATTGGAATTTTAATCTCTCATTTACTAAAAATCCTAGGATCTCTTGATCGCAAGAATATCCCGTTTATTTCCCGATTTTATCACAAACAACATTAAAAGATGCTATTGTGAAATCTACCTAGAAATCAACCTAAATTGTAAAAGCACAATTAAGTTTAACTCCCTAAGAGCAATGAGTTCTATGAAATAAGACTAATCAATGCAAACAAACGTGCAAAAGCACTAATTCGTTTTAACAAAGATTATGATTCATATGCTATTATAAAGATGTATCACTACAAGTAATAATGGCACTATGCTACTTAGAATCATGGATAAACAACTATTTCGTATTGAAAATCCTAATCTAGCAATAGAGATGAAGACTAATCTAATTGATTTCGGACTCAACCAAACTAGCATTCAAATCATAAAACAATATCAGCCATGAATCATAAACAATAAAGTTTTGAGACAAAACTAATTCATTGATTTAAATAACATGCTTGAGAAATCAACTTTTATCCCATAACCAATAATTGAGTTTAGTTACTCATAATAATGGAGTTCATCATAATCATAATCATAAAATAATTGAAGAAGATGAAAAATAAAATGAAAGCAAACCCTAGTTGTAGCTATCTCAAAAGCTCCAAAAATAATACGTGCTTTTTAAAAGAAAATGGAAAACTTTTCTTTTTGTAGCTTTTCTCCCTTCCAAAACTAGGTCATATCTCAAAAGCCCATCACCAAGAAGTCCACCAAGCCCATGTGTGTGAAGAGCCCATGTAGAAAATTTGTCCAAAAAGTGTCGCCAGAAATTGGTCGGAAAACGGCTGGAAAACATCTCAGGTGACCGGAAAAGTCCACCCAGTCACCGGGCAACGAGTCAGAACGGTCAACTCAGTCAAACCTGGTCAGCTAATTGAGTCAGACCTGAGTCAGGGTGAGTCAGTTCTAGTCAGCATCTGACTAGTCTTGGCCAAAGCCTAAGCTGTCTTGCTCAGGCCAAAAGTGTGTTGCACAATGATTGTGCATCACAGCTCCTTGGCCAGCCATCTTGTGGTGCACCATCATTGTGTAACACTGCCAGATTGCCATCCATTACTTCCATCCATTGGTTGTAGCTTCAAATCCACATTTTCATCACCAACAAGCATAGCACATTACAGTCCCTTGTTCGCAGCAACGACAGAACTCAGGCCAACACAAACAACCACCTGCAACTGCATGTACTGAACCACCTACTCCATACATTCCAGCCATGTATCCTACACATACATCTAAGCCAGCATTACCATTTCATTTCTTGCAACTGCAACGCAAAAACTCCCTGCAAAATTCAACATTCACTTCCATTAAGCATTCATCTAGTTCAGTTCTTCCATGCTCTTAATTGCATTGTACACTCATCATCACTCTGATTTCTGAGCAAGAACTACTTCAGCTGCAACTTATACCCCCTGCTCAAGCTTTGAGTCCTCAGCTGCAACCACCAACACACTCCCATGCTAGCTCTTCCACGTGCAATCACCCAGCCAACAAAACATCCATTTCAACTATGAATTCCACCATCTCAAAGCAGTCACCAGGACCATCACTTACTATTGCATCTGCACTTTCATCTACTCAGTTTCACCATCTTCAGTTGCAACTGCTTATCATCCAACACCTCCAACATCTTGACCACAACTTCTTTTGCAATATCTACCACTCTTTCACCTCATGGTACCATCTCAAACACAATCTCTCAGGAATTCCATAGCAGCATCAACATAAACCCCATTTCTGCATCACAACATTCCTTGCATCAGTTCAGCTCCAGAGCATCTCCCTTGCTTCCTGAAACACCTGCAATGCTCCTAACATTCATCTATATTTCATCAAATACCAATGGCACCAATTCTCTGCAGTAACACTTCAATATCTCATCATCAACAACTTCTTCGATTACAACAAACAATCATCATCGACTGCAGAAACCCATTCCTGATTTCCTTCTCAATTCCTTAGATCTCATCTGTAACTCTGCCAACACACAAATCATCTCAAAACCCTTTAATCTTCTCTTCTTCAGTGTACTCTTCGAATCCAACACAAACCCATGATTCCAAACTCAAATTCGAGTTGAACCCTTCATTCATCAACACCTAACTCTTCACAGATCGAAACCCTAACTTCCATTTCAGTTTCAAATCAATAACCAGATGACAACAGCTTCATCTTCACCATAATTGTAACGATAATCTTCACCAGTTCTTCTCAAATTCACCAGTTCCAAAACCCTAAACTGAATCGAGCTCTGAATCTCGTTCTTCAACAACAACAGGGTCTTCTCGATTCACATTAAATGAACCCTAACTTTCGATTTCCGCTTCTCGATGTCTCACCAACATCACCAGAATTGAACCCATCAAAATCCCTCGAATTTCATTAACGATTCTCTGATTCCTTCTCTTAATTTCAAACACGCAGAGACCCTGAACTCAGCCGCACACTCTTCTGAGTTAGAAACCAAATGATTGAGAAATAACTCTCTTCTGAATTCTAGGGCTTGTGTAGTAGAATGGATGCCACCACCCAGGTGAGGCAGATAACGGGTCAACCAGAATGATTCTAGGCACCCGATGAATTGATATAGGACACCAAAATTATTTGCCCCTAATTCCATAGGTTGACTCCGCGCAGCATTAGCCATTGAAATGCCGTTTTTGTCATTTTCGCTCCAAATGAGCGTTTTCTTCTTCTTTTGCTCATAATGACTCCATTGCACCTGATAATCTCAAAACTAAACATAAGAGATGCAATTCACAAGAATAATAGAAAAGAAAGCATAAATACTAGATATAAAATTAGGTGTTTTACAACACCTATCATTCTCGGAGAAGAATTATAGAGTTAGGGTTTTGCAAAAAGTTTAAGGAATAATTAGAAGACAAAATTTATATAAAGGGGGATTGAATTAATAATGGGTTTGCTCTTGATTGAAGTATAGTTGGATGAATTGGGGTTAATTGGATATCTTTGGGTTGTGTTGGAGGTGAATCGAGAATTAGGGTTTGCTAGTGATTTCAGTTACATGAGAAGAGTATATAGAAGTTATTGATGTTGAATGGATGGAAGCAATAAAGAGTAATTCAAGATTAAAAAAGATTAGTGGTGGTGCTGGAGATGATTGAAGTTGCATGAGACCTGAGGTATAAGTATAGAACTGGTGGTAATGGTAAGGTTTGCTGTGATGATTAGTTGAATTGAGCCAAGGGAAGAAGGGTGGATTCTAATTGCTGAAGCAAGATTAATCAAGGTAATTATTTCATGTAACAGTTTAGTAGGATTATTCATCTTATTTGTTAGACTTATGTGATGATTCTTGAATTTAGAACTTGAAATGAATAAGGGAACGAAATTGTGGATGTATGAATGATGTTGGATGTCAAGGATTGCTTGCACTGGTGGTGATATTGTTGTTGAATTTAGTGGCGGTTGTGTATCAGATTATGGGTTTAAGTTGGAACTGTTGGTAGTGATGATATGAGCTGAGTTTGAGTGAGGCCATGAAAGTTTGTAATTGAGTTATTTAACTGGAGTTGCAGGTAATTGATCTGTTGGATGAATTGTGGTGGATATGGTTTTATGAGTTGTTGTTGGTGGTGATAAAATTAATGGTATTGGTGGAAAGGATGATACTGAATTTAAAGAACAGAGAGCTGATGATGTTGTTGAACTGGGCAGTTATAACTGGAAAGGAAAAAGAATAGTTGAACTGAGTTGGGCCAGATTGGGTTGCAGTTGAGCTATATTGCAGGAACATATATTCTGGTAATGTTAATAGGTCTATATCAATTGCAGGGAAGAGTTAAGTTGTAGTGAATTTATAAAAGTTATGACTGTCCAATATGATCAGTACATAAATATTCAATCAACATAATTATAGAATTCAAAGTAAAATTGTAATTTAAGCTTTACCTGCAATTGCAGTACTAAGCCATACTCTTCCTACATACACAGCTACATCTTCACTCTCTATTTCATTGTCACTTCCTTCTCAGACTTACACTGCAACCGGATTCCATTATTCAGTTTACTACAACCCAATACATCTCCCTCAATTACTAACACATGCAACACCAAATATACTTACACAATACCTTCTTCACAATTACAACACTATCTCATTTCACCTGCACCATTATACACTTGCAATCTGAACATCAGTTACAATCCACAAACCATCTGGAGATCACGATTACATCCACTGCAGACCATAATACCTCACCACCTTCAAATCCAACTACACAGACCACGCCAACAACATCATCATTTCACTTTATCTGCAACTCATTTCAACAGCAAACTCCAACATCTCCAACATTACAACCTACCTCATCATTAACTGCATTTCATTACTAGGTTGACAATACCCATTAGTTCAATCAACACTCAACAACCATCTTTTGTATTACGAAGTTCGACTATCAGATCACACCCATAATTTCATCTCTACTTGTGAAACCAGAATCATCATCTCTGTCTCAAACACAGATTTTAACATTCATCTAACTCTTTATTACATACTCACTCCACTCTCAACATCAAGATCACAGCTAACTCCAGTTCTATCTGAGATTCTCACATCCACCACCATTCTCAAAATCATACTCAGATAACTGTTCAATCTTAGTTTCAATAGTACCTTCAATATTTTCCATGCATTCAAAAATACCACAGTATCCACAACATCAACATCAACTTCCTTAATTCCACACCTGTAACTTCAGATACACCACAACTATAACTCTAGACCAAAATTACAATTCCATTCTACACTTATCTCAATCCAGGTTATATTCTCAATCACATCAACTAAATACTTTAATCAACTCAATCCAAAATAACGAAATTAGAACAATTAAAGACTTACCCAAGCTTTAACATCTTCTGAATCGCCAATCTACCAGATCAATTTCACTCATACCCTAACTTCAATTTGGGGAAGAACACATGAATCATAATTTCTCGATTCCCACCATAACAGCCCTAAACATCCAATCATACTTCAAATAAGAACAAACCCATCACTAGTTCAATCACCTTTACGTCAATTTCATCTTCTAATTCATCTTTAATCAAACTCAGAGAAACCCAAGCTCTTCAGTTCTTCACTAAACTTCTTGAATCAACAGATAATTCTTCTCCCTTGTCTTAAATAAACAAAACCCATCATTAATCAATCGATTCTATCATCAACCTCACTTAATCTCCAAAGAACAGCAAACCCTAATCTCGTTCTTCTCAGGTTGTCTCGAAACTCAATACGTCAAGAAGCAAGGGTTGAGTTTTGTTTAGTGGGCCTAATTAGTAAACTTGGGTTTAAAAGAAGTTTTCCCTTTGGAACATGTATTGGACTCTTATGGTCTGATTATCCTTTGGTTTCTTTTACAAAGTTGCAGATGATCATAAGACTTAATTACGGACTATAAAATCAACCCAATTGAATTAATAAACTCTTAGTTATGTTAAAGGTAGATAATGAGATATCATAATGGGCTTAGAACCATTGATAGTTCACTTAGCTTAAAAACTGGAACTTGTATGAGTTATGTTATGAGCCTTGTGTGAGCCTTTTTGGCTAAACTCGTAGAGTGCTTTTATGATTAACATTTAGTCTATTAACAACGACTGATTCGAAGGATGAACTAGTGGATCGTGGATCTCAAGGTAGGCGTGGCTGCTGATCCACGCCTAATCGTAAATATGGATGTTGACAATTCCGAACTCGCAAACTACCGACCAATATATCATAAAAGCTCTAGGTATAAATGTGAAGGAGCATATCCTATATACCACAGGTGGAAATTCTTATTTCCCATAATAATTCATGACAACAACAAAACATTACAATTCATTTCCAAACCATGGAAAGATTAACAGAACTAACAGAATAATCATAATCCAATTTAAACAAAGCATGGAATGCACAACTAGACAATGCATGAGTTTATTAAACAAAGACTTTCGTAAAGAAATAACAATGATTACAAAAGAGTCAAATGCATTCCAACCTCTGTTGATGACAAGCCACGCCTACCATGAGATCCACGATCCACTGGTTCATCCTTCGAATCGGTCGTTGTTAATAACTAACTGTTAATCATACAAGAACTCTAAGATTCTATCCGTAATAGCTCACACAAAAATCATACAGTTTTATCTAATGGTTCTAGGCCCATTTAAGGTTCTACACATCTTTTTTATCCATCTCCTGCATATTTAAAGGTTTAATAATTCAATTAGGTTGTTTCTCTAGTCCACTAGATAAGTCTTATGAATATCTACAACCCTGTAGAAGAAGTCAAAGTCCAATTCGGACCATAAGGGTCCAACTAACACCAATTGAGAATTCTGGCATAAAGCCCAAAACAACTAAGCCAACCCATTAAACTAAGGCCTGGTCCAGCTGGTCCTCTAACAGTCACTAAAAGTCAACGGGGTCAACTAACAGTCAACGTCAGGTCAGAGTCCAGGGTCAATGGTCAAGTCTAAACCGGTCAACTAAGTCAACTCGGGTCAAGACAGGTAACTAAGTGGGTCAATACGATTCAACTCAGTCAGATTAACTGAGTCAGCTAAGTCAGATACTGACTAGGATGACTAATAGGTCCAAAAACAAAGAACAGAAGTCCATACAATCACTGAACATTCCATTCAATCAAATCAAATTCAATACAATTGCAATTTAATATTACCTTGATATGCAGTTGAAGTCTTTCATTAAGGCCACTGCTAAACAATACTACAACTACTCATCCATCAAATTTACTTTACTTATAACAATTCATAAAACCTCCAATTCCTACACCTAAGCTTCAACTCGGACACACTGTCCATCTGCAATATCAACCAACACTCATTCATTCTAAATATGCTCAACTAGCAACACAGAAACCAAATCTCATAACATGCAATTCCATTCATCATAACAACCCTGCAATTCAATCAATAACTTCATTTGAGAGTCACACTCAAGCTTCAGCAATCCCTCATCACTACCAATAGCAGTGCGCTCACCTCATATAATTCTTTCATCTACTTCCTACAATTCAGCACAATCTCATAACCTCAACTCCACCTATGTATCACTCACACAACATCAACACCAATTATATTCCAATTCATAACACCATATCCACCACTAAACAATTTAGTCATCCGATTAGTACATGAAAGTCACATAAATTATTTGAATATCTTGACTTATGCGTAGGGTCGATAATTTATAATCACATAAATTTTAATAATACTTTTGGAACTCAATAATAGTTGTAAAAATAGTCAGAATAATAGTTCAACCACCAATAAAAAAAACTAAAATAGTATTTATAAATGAAAATAATAGTAATAATGATTTTTAATATAATAATGTTAGCATTATCAATTAGCACCGTGTTAAATTTAACTGAAATTTTAATAGGGATATATATAATGGTAAAAATAATAACTATGATTAATTAAATATATATAGAAATTTGGAACGTTTGTGTACAATTAAGTTCTGGAAAAAAAATTAAACTAGTTACAAATCAGAGATATATGTTTTGCGTCTAAACAAGATAATTATTATAAAACTTATTAGGCGTTACGCTTAAGGGAGCGAGGATATAATATATAAAATAAAAATATTCAACTTGTTGATATTCTCATACTAAAATTATATTTAGTCTAACAAATGCTCCAGTAATTCTTTAAAATGGAACAAATATACGTGAAATAGTAATAATAATATTTGGTTGTTTATTGTAATATTAGAACTAAAATAAAATAAAATCGTATACTAATAGAATCCTTTTTAATAAATATATTTAATCGTATTTTGAAATAAAAAAAATTAGTATGACAAAACTTTAACTGTTAGAATTTAAATTAGTATTATATTGAGTTAAAATCTCATTAACAAATATATCGCGATTAAATAATGACTAGGATTAAATAACTAAGTGATTATCTACGGTTAAGTTTTGCAAAGTTAACAAATAACGAATTAGAAGTGTATGTTTTGCGTTTAAATCAGATAGTTAATATAATACTTATTAGGTAGGATTAAGAATGTGAGGTCAAAGTTGACAGCTTTAGGAGGCATTTTGGTATGCGTATGAGATTCTGTCCACAGACTCAGATTGCCACAAATACAGACTTAGTAGGTCTTTAACGTGCTTGCCTTCTCTGATACCAATTGAAAAAGCGGGGGTCTAACAACACCACCCAATATTTCGCTTAGCAATCTGTATGGACTAACTCCAAAATACTTTGCTAGAGAATCAACTAGACAGTCAGACTCAATCTAGATAAAAGTATCTCAAGGAGTTAATATCTCTCTCTTGATTTGATTTTTACTCAAGCTAAAAACGATAGCGAGTCTTTATCAAATACAAGGAATAACTTGGACGGTACCAAATACCAATGTTCAAGTGTTAATCAATTGAAACCGAAGCTAGTTCATCCGAAGGGCCCTCAGACGTTAATCCCAAACGAAGGCGAGAAGGGAGTCAAACCGGCGGAACCCAGCTCGACTGCGAGACCGAGAATCTCGCAGTCCCCAAACAACTAGAGAACTCGAGGACAACTCGTCCTAGAATTCTATCATATGGTGATCCACCAGAACGTACCGAATCCCGTGAATCCCATCATTTCCATGGCATCACGACATGCTCGTGTAGGGAATCGGCGAAGGACCCACAGGGCGAAGTCAACGAGTCCGAGTCCCCAATACACAACATATAATCGACGATCTCGCCAGCCACATGGGCATCTTCCCGTTGCATGGAAGTCCCCTGCGAGGAACATAACTTTAATTGCAACACCATCTCACATTCGACGAATACCTCACCTGTAAGAGAAGGGAGCATCACAGGATGAATACACAAACGTATCTTCTAGGGTGATGAAGTTTTCAGTACGGCTAAGGAACCCCCGTTACAGGAATGGATGAAAGTTACCATAAGCTTTTCAGCCTCGGAGGAACCAGAAGGAGAGCATAACCACAACGATCCTCTCGTGGTCACGATGGCCATCTCACTCCCCGAACGCGAGGATGAGGAAGCAAAAAACAGAGCACTACCATGGGAAATGCCCAAAATCCTAATTGACGGCCGCAGCTCAGTAGAAATACTGTTCTATGAAACATTCAGACAAATGGGGCTCAAAGATGAGTACCTCACACCCTCTACTTATAGCATATTTGGCTTTAAAGGCGAAATAACGTTAGAAATTAGGGCTGGCAAGATTGTCACCCTAACCACCTTCAGCGTGGTAGATGTATTATCACCTTAAACGGCAATTATAGGGAGACCTTGGATCCATGGGATTAGAGGGGTGGCCTCAACATATCATCGGAAGCTAAGGTTCCCTACACCTGACGGGGTGGAAGAAATCACTAGAGATCCCGGAGAAGCAAAGTATTGCTACAAATTAGAAGTCTAATACGGAGAGAACAAAGTGAACTCCGCTAGGGCCAGAAAGAGACAAGCTAAGAATGCCAAACACCAGGCATAAATCGACGCTTACATAGCCAGAACTAATGAAATCAGGCAGTCAGGTGACGAATCTATACAAAACCTCTCCAATGTTGGAAGTCTCGAGTCGAACTTCTCAGCCTCGGAGCCAACCAAGGAGGTAAATATTAGAACACCCGAAAACCCGGGAATGGTAAAAATAGGGACGCTCCTTAGCGAAGAGGAGGAATAAAAACTGATACAAATCCTAAGGGAGTATTCCGATGTCTTTGCATGGCGTATGGAAGACATGCCAGGAATAGACCCTGAAGTATGTTGTCACCACTTAAAAATTGACCCAAAGCATAAGCCTATGCGGCAAAAGATGAGAAAGGTGGCACCAGAATACCATGAAGCTATCCAAAAGGAGTTGAAGAAGATGGAAGCATCAGGAGTAATACGAGAAGTGCAATATCCAACATGGTCATCGTACCAAAGAAGAATGGAGGAGTAAGGATCTGTATTGACTTTAGCGATCTGAACAAAGCTTGTCCGAAAGACAGCTTTCCCCTCCCTAACATAGACCAACTTGTAGAAGCAACATCAGGATATGGATTGTTATCTTTCATGGATGGATACTCTGGCTACAGCCATATCCCCCTCGCCGAGGAAGATCAAGAGCATACCGCTTTTTTCACCCCTCGTGGCCTATACTGCTATACCAAAATGCCATTTGGGTTGAAAAATGCAGGGGCCACGTACCAACGAATGGTAGAGAAGATGTTCGATGCTTGGATACATAAAACCCTTGAGGTATATGTAGATGACATGCTTGTCAAAAGCGAACTCCCCCAGGATCATGTAGACGATCTCAAGGAGATCTTTGTGCAAATGAGAAAATTCAACATGAAGATCAACCCCGCCAAGTGTACCTTCGGAGTCACCTCAGGCAAATTCCTGGGCTACCTAGTCACCAAACGAGGTATTGAGGTAGACCCCGAGAAGGTACACGCTATAGTAGAAATGCCCTCTCCAGCCACGATCAAGGACGTGCAAAGAATAAATGGTCGGCTAGCGGCTTTGGGTAGGTTCATCGCCCGATCCTCTGACAAATGCAGAGATTTCTTCAATACCTTAAAAAATGGTGAAAAATTTTCATGGACAAGCGCTTGCGAGGAATCCTTCCAGAAAATCAAAGAACATCTGGCAACCCTGCCAATTCTCCAGAAACCCAGCCCAGGCGAAAATCTTTACATATACCTCTCGGCGACCAACACTTCAATCAGTGCAGTACTTACTCGCATAGACACGGAATTGGAGCAACCAATTTATTTCATCAGCAAGACTTTGACATTTTCCAAGAGAAATTATTCAAAAATCGAAAAAAATGGTACTATATTTGGTTTACGCAACGCAGAAGCTGCGTACTTACTTTCACGCACATACCGTAACAGTCATCACAAAAGCCCCCATAGAATCCGTGCTTGACCATGCCGACAGCGCAGGTAGAATATCCAAATGGGGATCCCAAATTAAACAATTCGGTGTGAAATACCAAGCCCAGACGGCGATTAAGACCCAGGTGGTCGCAGATTTCTTAGCTGATTTCCCAATAGACGACGCTGATGAAGTCGAAGGAATCCCAGGAATGGAGGATGAACTAGCAGACCCTCCCGAACTGCTTCGTTCTGAGGACCCAAATCGTTGGGGAGTCTTCGTCGATGGCTCGTGCAACTCGGAAGGGTCGGGCATCGGAATTCTCTTCACCACCCCGACAGGCCGAAGGATTTTCTACAGCTTGAGACTTGAATTCCCCGCCACCAACAATATAATTGAGTACGAGGCGGTAATACATGCCCTCCGAGTGATAATCGCACTCGACATCCAAAATGTACGACTAACAAGCGATTCCCAACTTGTCATCCGACAAATAGATGGAACGTACCAAGTCTCCGATCCATGCTTGCAGCGATACCATAAACTCGCCAAGCATTACATTGAGCAGATACCAAACATCACGTTCCTCCACTTAAACCGAATTAACAACCGATATGTTGATGCCTTAGCATTCATTGCCTCCATGGAAGTAAACCCTGAGGCTACCAATGTTAGAATTGAAAGAGTCTTACTCCCTTCCATCCCTTTGGAAGGAAACATGGACATCCTCGTTGTGGACTCAGTAGCTCAGGAGGAAACTCTACCAGAAAATGACTGGAGGATACCAATCATCAAGTGTCTAGCCAATGGACACCTTCCAAGCGACCAACTTGTCGCCCAAAAAATAATATCAAGGTCCGGAAATTATCAGCTTCGGTACGGTGTGTTGTACAAATAATCCTACCTTGGACCTCTCCTACGATGTCTCTCGTTTGCATAATGGAAGAGCATATTGAAAGAAATACATTATGGTTACGCAGGAGACCATAGTGGAGGACGATCCCTAGCCCACAAAGCAAGACTACAGGGGTATTTTTGGCCTCGCATGAACGAGGACTCAAAACAAATGGCGAAAATATGCATCGAATGCCAAAAATTTGGAAAAAGAAGACATGCACCATGAATGGACTTAAAATCCGTGCTAAGCCTTTGGCCATTCTCCAAATGGGGGGTTGATATTGTCTGACCACTAAGAGTCGTCATCGGCCAACGAAAATATCTAATAGTAGCCACAGACTACTTCACCAAATGGGTGGAAGCATCCGCCCTAAGACACATCAGAGACCATGATGTCTTCAAATTCCTATTTGAGCATATCATATGCCGCTTCGGTATCTCGGCTACGATTGTATCCGATAATGGGGCCCAACTAAGCGGGAAAATATCGATCTTCTATTCAACTGTTTCAAGATCAGAAAAAATAAGTCCACACTGATCTATCCTGAGAGCAATGGCCAGGAAGAGGCCACAAATAAAACCATCTCCGATATACTCAAGAAGAAGCTTGATGGATATGGAGCTAGCTGGTGCGAGTAATTGCACAATGTCCTATGGGAACATCGAACTACCAAAAGGGAACCAACAGGAATGTCCCCCTTCGCCCTCACATATGGCACACATGCAATCATACCCACAAAAGCGATGATCCCCACAACGAAGATCGAGGCATGGGAGTAGAAACTGACCTCAGACATGATACTCTCCAAATTAGACGACTTGGAGGAGAACAGAGATCGCTCTCCAAACAATAGAAAACTACCACAGAAGATTGGCTCGGGAATACAATAAACGTGTTCACCAAAGGCAATTTAGCCCATACGACCAAGTATGGAGCGAGATTCCACTCTACCAGCGCGAGTCGGGCAAATTTGCACCCGTATGGGAAGGTCCACTAACAGTCCTAGCCAAGGCGGGAGACGGAGCATACAGATTGCTCAAATCCGATGGCATAGAACTTGAACGCCCATGGAACATCAGATACTTAAAAGCTTACCATGCTTAGTAGGATCATTCAAAGATTCTAGAATGGGGCACGCTCCCTACCTGTACACAGGTCACAGAACCTTTATAGAATGTACTAAGAGTTTAATAAACTCTCTTTTGCAAAAATAATAAACTAGCACCTTTTGTCTTAATTCTTTCCTTTTATTCGCTTTGTTTTATTGTATCGTTCTTGTTGTTCACATTTTTTCTTTTCTTTGTTTTATTAGTCTTTTCTAATATTTCATACCATAATCGCATTCTACTAAAGCCCATAAACCACTATGGCATGGTGCTAGCCACACCTTCCATTCTCTTAAGAATGATGCAGGTAATCTACCTAAGATACCTGACACGGACACAGACCTACGGTAATGTCATCGAGATCACAAAATCGGGATGATGTCCTTTACATGAGGAGATATCCAGAACCGAGCTACTTGCCCTTGGCTGGGGAAGGTATCACCCGGCCGACATATCACCCTCCAAGTCACCAGGAGGAAACATAACCTAAAGCAAGGGACAAAAAATAGTTGCGAGAGTGAGAAGGAAAAAAACCTATGTATAAACACCCAATATTATAATAGATGCCTCATCCAAATAGGAAGTGATCACTCCTTGGCTTTGCCACCCATAATTGGACTTACAATGCATACGGAGAATCCTCAGAGCCATACGAATATAAGACAATCAAACAAACACACTCGGAGCAACATAAAAATACATATTACATAGTGCCTCCTCGCAGGAGAATAACACTCGCAGCAGCGGATCCCCTGCCCATCCATTCCTTCCCCGAAGCAACGACCACGCGCAGGAGCAAGAACAACCCTTCTTCAGAAACATAACTTATTTACGACGAAGCAAGACATCACCACTTCCCCCTTTTCACGCAACTAGCCTCCGGTGCTACGACATAAATCAGGGGCAAGGTATATATATATATACGTTTGAAATAACAGTATTCTATACCCTAGCACCTCCAGCAGCAAATGTTTCTAAGCCAAAACGAGCGAGCACGAGCACGACATAAAGTGTCGCCAAGGACAATCGTCGGAAGAACCTTAACACATAAAGTGTTACCAAGGCCAACCGTGGAGAGGAAAACGATGCACAAAGTGTTTCCAAGCTTGCCCGTGGAAGGAAAATTAGTGATAAACACGAGATCCCATAACAGGAAGTACAATCACTTGGCGAACAGACGAGGCTAAATATGTCATGCGAAAAGATAGGTCTCTCTGAGAAGACATTGGTGATGATCTAGAACAAGATCAAGAAAAAACGAAGCAATACATGAATGAGAGGACATACCATCATGGTAAAAAATACATGAATAACTACCTTGTTCCCATGGAGGACGAGGAGGAAAAAATTTAGCATACATCGGAGAAAAGAATGAAGGAGACCATACACTCATCACTAAAAGACTCTTCTTAAATAGAAGAGAAAATCTTTGGAAAACTAACTAGATTTCCCAAACCCAAGAAGGTCAAAGGCGCAGCAAGCTAGACGATAAGATTTCCGGAGGAAAATTACAAAAGAAAAGACATCATGTTCCCAGAAAATCTAAGATAACCAACGAGAAACTTAGAAAGGGTCAACAAGTGCACACGTGGCGGAAAAGATGGAAAAGGCGGACAGTTACACATTTTTCTTTCCATCATGCCCTCGGCAAGTTGCAAAGAAAATGAGCAAAATGTGTGGGTAAAATACCCGATGCCACGTGTCAGCATCTTAAGGGATGAACATCTGATGAGGTAATAAGGTAAGAGCACCAAATCATCCTCCAAAAGGTAGTTTTGTCTCAGTCGAGGAAACTGCACCAGCGCCACATGAATGACGCGGGTAGATAAAGGTCTAACCTGCTCAGACGGTCAAGTATAAAAAGCAAGACCGCATTTAATGAAGGATAAGAACAAGAGGTGGTAGTTCCGCATCGTGATGAGAGACTCAGCGATCCATACTACGACCCAGAGCACCAGGTTCTCCACAGAAGGCCGACACGATCCATGGAGAAGGAGAGACAACTCGGAGGGAGAACCCAGCGAGCCATCGTAAGAAGTAGTATGGATGTCAGCCCGAGGAAACCAGAGCGAGGGAAGACAACTCACCGAGTTCGGACGACCACACCACCACGAGTTTAGTAAGCCTATAAATACCAGTCCATGTACCAGGAGATGGACAACTTATGTAACATTTTAGATGGTCTTTCTACAGAGAATTCCTGAGAGAGATCTAGACAGAGAGAAAGTAGGAAATCTAGAAGAGATCTGTAACACTTTCAAGGGTAAGACCTTATAATCAATAAGAAAACATCTTCTTCTCCGTGGACGTAGGTCTTCATGGCCGAACCACGTTATATTCTTGTGTTCATCTTTACTTTTCATGCTATTTACATCTTGTTCATCTTTGATCTTGTATGTTTAAGTAGTTTTTAATCTTTAATTTCACTTGGGTGTAGTAATCAGAAAATATGAAACTACACCAATCAGTCTCCCACTAATTCAAGGTATAGTTGTACTTCTACGCCTCTGATCCTAGCAGGATACTGCGCACTTGATTCCCTTAGCTGATCTCACCCACAACCAAGAGTTGCTGCAACCCAAAATCGCAGACTTGATAATAAACAAATCTGTCTCACACAGAAAAGTCTATCAAAGGATAAATTCGTTTCCCACAGAAAAACCCTAGGTTTTTGTTCCGTCTTAAGATATGAAATCAAGGTGAACATGAACCAATTGATAATCCGGTCTTATATTCCCGAAGAACAGTGATAGACGCATTTATGTGTCTAATATAGCTCATTTGTATATATTGTTAGTGCTCAATTTTGTACTTATTTGGTTATTTTATTTATTTGTAGGTGTTTTTAGAAGAATAAGGATTTGCGGCGAAATTGGCTGAAAATGCGGCGTTTGGACCTCCGTTGATAGAGTACCGGAAGCGCCCCAGAAGTGTACCGGAAGTACCCCAGAAATACCCCGGAGGAACCCCGGAAAAAGTGCGGAAAATGCCCCAGAGGACACTTGCTATACGGATCCTTGATTTTGGATAAGGGGTAACCTAATTACTAAGGGGTGACCCATTTCCAGGCAGCTGCTAAAGGGAGACCAGCCACAGATAAGGGGAGGTCAACTTCTCAAATTTAAAAGCAAATTTTGGCGGGAAAATGCATGCATCGTCTGGCAGATTTTGGTTCGATTATTGGAGGAGTTTTAATGCGATTAAACACCGGAAATCAGTTGGGATAATCCTGTTAGACCTAAACAGACCCTATGCAAGTGATTGGGCTGATCGAATTGGGCTGGAATGGCCGTGAGAAGCGATCAAAGTCCAAACAGAATATGTGTTCTCTGTGAAGTTTTCAAATATATTTAGAGATTCTGGGAGAGTTTTACGTTGAAGTAAAGTGTATCTAGTCTTGTTTAAGGATTAGGAGAATTTTGGAGCGTAAGAAATTGCCAGAAGACGCGTACAAAGCAACAGAAAAGAGATTTCTCTCTCAACTGCACGTGAAGAAAAAAGGGAGATAAACTCGGATTTAATCGAGTTATTTGGACCCTATTGGTATATAAAGGCTGGTGGGAAGTGAGAGAAAGTTTTATCAAGAAGTTTGGGGAAGTTTAGAGACCACAGAGACGCAGCAGAGAGGCTGGAAGACGAAGAACAGGAAGCTGCAGGAAAGCTTCCTGCTGCTGCTCGAGGAGGAAGAAGAGACGAAGAACGGACCCTCCAGGACCGTCGTTCTTCAACAGTGCTAGCAGCAGTAGACCTTCGTCGTTCTTCAACAGCAGAACACCAGCGTCGCTTATCAACAGCAGCGCTAAGGTATCGTTCTTTTATGGACGCTTAAAGAGGGTCGTAGTTTCACTGTATTTTTTCACTCTTTTAATCATATTTTGAGCATCAAGTATGTATTTTGAGAACATGATTATCATGAGTAGCTAAACCCCAATACTGGGATGATGGAGGAAGTTGTTTTTCAGCCATGTGGTTATTTAAATAATTCTTAATTCACTTTTTGCACCGATTTTAATTGATTTATGATTTCAATTAATTACTTGTGATTTTGTTTGATGGAACATGCTTAGTCCTAGGGATTCTTGATGTGCCATGCTTATAATATACAAGTAATATTTTATGGAATCTAATTTGGCAAAGATAGAGTTAATACTTGTTTTATTTTGAGCTATAATCGCCTAGGATTATTTTCTGAGCCACTTGAATATGAAACACATTGGAATCCTGAGTCCTGGTTCCTCTTGATCTTGTGACAATTTTGTACATATTTTTGTTTTAAATCTTCAAGTCCGAGCATCGAATCCGTATTTACCGCAAATTTAAGACTACAACAAAATGGCGCCGCCGACGCGGACTTGTATATAGATTTGTTTTTAGGTTTAATTTTTTTATTTATTTATTATTATTTGTTCCTTTTTACGTTTCTTTTTGTGTCTTTGATTTACAGGTTCGAAGTGGAATACTAAGGACTTGGGAACAAAAAGCTTAAAGCTAAAAGCTAAAAGCTAAAAGAGAAAAAAGACATAATTTTTTTTAGGATTTAATTTTATTTTTATTATTATTTTTATTTATTTTTGTATATAGCTTTTATATATATTTTTTTAGAATTTGTAAATAGGCTTTATTTTTCATAATTTTTGTAATTTTTGGACTTTTTATTTGGACTTTATTCTGGACTTTGGACATTATTTTTAAAAACCCTACGGAAGGGTTATAAATTAAAAAAAATTAAATACAAACTGTTTGCAGGGAAGGACGACGATTACTATATCGTCTCGGCCCCTCGGGTTCGCACACGGCATAGGAGTCGTGGCCCGAGTCGACAACAACGGTTCATCGCCCGTCTGGTACGGGAGGTAAGTTCAACCGAAACACCCGCGAATCTCCTGCAAGCGGGTTACTGTCTGCCTTAAGGTGATAATTGTTTGAGGACGAACCGGACTGTTTTTAATTTCCTAGTAAAGGGCAAGGCCTGGCCAAATCAAGATAAGGACTCGGATTTCATCACCGTTTCCTTCTTGCCCGCCTTAGGAAAACGAAACCAAACGCGAACCTAAGCCTAAAATTTTGAATAGAACGAGACCAATAGGGTAACGAGCTTAATAGGAAACTCGTTCGAAAAATATTGGTTGCTCTTTAAGCACATTTCAAAGTTCATGATGGTTTCTGTGAGTTGAATGCGTGACTGCGCCGCCTTGTGATAGCGGTGAGGCCTTGGGTATCAAAGCTCCACTGAGCTTCCCTCGCCTCGATTCAACTTACATTAGCTCGGATTGATTCCAGAGGGGTGTGCTCAAATTGTAACGAATTCCTTTTCGAAGGAATAGAAGCTGGTCTAGAAAACAATCTAAGTGGAGCCATCATGCTTTTTGTTTGCTAGAAATATTTAGGTTTGTTTTGGTGGAGTCGAGTCGGCCTTGTTTGTGATTGTGTAGATTTCCCTGCAATTAAGAATGTCGAACTGGTATGATAGAAGCCAATACAATGAATATCGACCTGAATTTGAATATGGACATCATCAGTATTATGACCATAGTGAGAATAGTGGTTGGGGACGCCAACCTTTTCAAGGTTATGGTTCATACCATGGTGATCCCAATTACTATCCGCACGCGCATCAGTCATACGAGCAAGAAGATTATAGTACTAGTTCTTCGTCTCTAGAGGATACAATCAAACTATTGAAAAGTAGTCCTTATTATGATCCTTCAGTTCCTATTCCTTCTCTAGAAGAGACTCTTAGGAATTTAGCTGAGTCATCACGTCAGTTAGCTGAATCGACGTATAAATTAGATGAGGTGAATAACGTAGATATGGACGAAAGAACTGCAACAACAACTGAATCTGTAGAAGATATCCTCAATAGATTAACTCAAAACTTAGATCCTACACTAAGGGAGCTTTCTTTGGAAGAGACCCTTGAGAGGATAGCTGAGTCGACACGTAGACTTGAGTTAGAGACGAACGAAAGTATTGCTCGAAATAACTTGAATTGCCAATATAGTGTATCCAATAATACCCTTGAGAATGAAGATACTTTTTCACATAATCAAGATAACGAGGTTATAATTGGTAACACTACTTATTTAGATAAGGTTCAATCATCTTCGTACTATTATGATGATGAGGATAGTAGTGATGAAGAATCTGAAATATGTAGGCATAGTAATCAGGAATCTAGTAATCCAATTGAGCTTTATAATGATTATATTATTTCTAGTTCAAATCCAAATAATTATTATGATTATTCACCTATTCAAAAGGACGAGGATTTGATTAGGGATTCCACCGTTTTAGACGATGTAGTATGTCCTGTTTACGAATCCGATAAAGGTTTAGAGGAACCGGTTTATCTTGAGACTACTGTTTTCGAGTCGAACGATTTAGAAACTGTAATCGATGATGGTTTCGAGGAACGGTTTTACCCTGAGAATACTGTTTCAGAGTCGTACGATTTAGAAACAATAGTCTTAGATGAACTCGTAGAGATTAATGAGGATACACTGCAATATTACAACTTAGAAGAATCAATTGCCCATTTTCAGGAATCTGATGACCTAGAAATTAGGGAGATTGTGGCTAGTCTAACTAGCAACACTGAAAACTCTAAGTTTGGGGGTGATTATCACTTTCCTAGTGCTTTACCTTTAACTCTCAGAAAGTCGCCTCACATAGGACTTGATATCCATGCCTCAACCATCTTACAAGATTATCTTCATACTAGGTTTCCCGAACCTAATGATGTCATGAAAAAAGTTCAGTCGTTAGAAACCCATCCTCTGGTTGATGTGGTTTGCCCAGGCTATGATCCCCAGATTGACTTTGTTTTCCCACCAAATAGTTTTCTTCCAACTGTGGGAACGTTTAGATTTCAAATGTGTCACTTATTAAGTTCTAAGACTAAGCCTAAGTACTTTAGGAAATTAGAATCGACACATTTGCTTCAGAATGACCACTACTCTGACTGTGGTCAACTATGTAAGTCATACCTAATTGACTTAGAGGATCCTAAATTATTTAGGTTATTTTGTGATTCCAGTTCTTATCTGAGTTTTTCCAGACTCTAGGACCTAATAATTTGAATCCTACCTATGAGGAAATGCATCCGAGGAAAATAGTCTATTTAGACCCCTTCATAGAACCTGAACCTGAACCGCAATTAGCGATAGTTATCCAGAAACTAGGTAAGGGCATGCTAGTCTTGTACATTTTCTTGGTTCACTGCAGTTTCCTTTTGTCAGCTCTTTTTGGTTTTAAAGACCCACAGTTATTCCGGCTATTGTTATACGGTTCGAGTTGACTAAACCTTTTCTATGTCTGGCTGAAGACTTTAAACTTAGCACTTCTTGGGAGGTAACCCAAACTCATGCAACCAGGTAATATCTTTCCTTAACTCTTTTTCTTCGAATGGTAATAGTTTCTCCTTGTTCATGTTTTTAATTTTATCTTTAGAACATTGAGGACAATGTTAGGTTTAAGTTTGGGGGTATGGGAGAAACTTTTTAGTTGCAATAAATAAACTCCAGAGCCTAGAAATTTATGCCTATTGAGGATTGCACTAACTAATCTAAGTGGATGGAAGCATTTTGATTGTAGGAGTTTGAGGAACCAATCTGATTAGATGGAAACATCTAAAGAGTCTATTCATAAAAGCACAGAGCTCAGGTGTTAGAAATAACATGATAGTTTCACCATATCTCGTTGAGTCCTTTTCACTTCTATTTTTATTTTTTATTTTATTTGTTTTTAAACTATGTTTCTCTAAGTAATAGGTGGGGCCCACGATTCAAGTTGTTACCAATGCTAGGGTGAATTAGAGTGATTGAGATACCTTCAGCCAAAAAAAAAAAAAAAAAAAAAAAAAAAAAGTTGAAAAAGAAAAGAAAGATGAAAAAAAAATGGTAGTTACCAAAAGAAAAAAAAAAAAAAAAAAAAAAAAAAAAAAATGAAAGAAGAAAGAAATTGAGACCAGACCATTTGACCAAAAGGAATAAATTCAATAAAGTCGACCACTGGTACCCTTGTATATGCCAGTTGTGTTGACCTAGAGTTAGGTTATCGACCACTGGTACCCTTGTATATGCCAATGTGTTGATATTAGTCAGACTAGTATCTCAATCCATTAGGATAGGTTCATTTTGGCGGAGGCCTTCAGACAGATATGGGAAACGTCGTTCACTTAGTAAACATCAAAACCATCTATGTTTTCTATATCCATCTTCTTGATCTATCCATGTGATTAGTTTTGACTCCGAATATGATGTCCATAGTGCAACTATCTGAGTAGAGCTCTGTCACTTTATATGAATTTTAGTATGCTTGAGTGCAAACTCGTGTACAGCAATTGGAATTTCGCATCAGGGTACTTCTTCCTGTAGTCAATAAGTATGCCAACCAAGGAGATTCTTTAGTGCCTTCCAAGGTTCTGCGTAGATAGCTAAGGTCTGGAGTACAGGTTTTGTGGGTATATCTCTGGTAAGCCCTCCCGAGACTATAACTCGGCCACTAGGGCCACCTAGGGGTTTAAAGGCTTATTGCATACGCTAAATGCAATCGACGATGCCTGCGACAGTGAGTTAGGATTTTATTTTGTAGTTTTGATTTGCTCGGGACTAGCAAATAATAAGTTTGGGGGTATTTGATAGACGCATTTATGTGTCTAATATAGCTCATTTGTATATATTGTTAGTGCTCAATTTTGTACTTATTTGGTTATTTTATTTATTTGTAGGTGTTTTTAGAAGAATAAGGATTTGCGGCGAAATTGGCTGAAAATGCGGCGTTTGGACCTCCGTTGATAGAGTACCGGAAGCGCCCCAGAAGTGTACCGGAAGTACCCCAGAAATACCCCGGAGGAACCCCGGAAAAAGTGCGGAAAATGCCCCAGAGGACACTTGCTATACGGATCCTTGATTTTGGATAAGGGGTAACCTAATTACTAAGGGGTGACCCATTTCCAGGCAGCTGCTAAAGGGAGACCAGCCACAGATAAGGGGAGGTCAACTTCTCAAATTTAAAAGCAAATTTTGGCGGGAAAATGCATGCATCGTCTGGCAGATTTTGGTTCGATTATTGGAGGAGTTTTAATGCGATTAAACACCGGAAATCAGTTGGGATAATCCTGTTAGACCTAAACAGACCCTATGCAAGTGATTGGGCTGATCGAATTGGGCTGGAATGGCCGTGAGAAGCGATCAAAGTCCAAACAGAATATGTGTTCTCTGTGAAGTTTTCAAATATATTTAGAGATTCTGGGAGAGTTTTACGTTGAAGTAAAGTGTATCTAGTCTTGTTTAAGGATTAGGAGAATTTTGGAGCGTAAGAAATTGCCAGAAGACGCGTACAAAGCAACAGAAAAGAGATTTCTCTCTCAACTGCACGTGAAGAAAAAAGGGAGATAAACTCGGATTTAATCGAGTTATTTGGACCCTATTGGTATATAAAGGCTGGTGGGAAGTGAGAGAAAGTTTTATCAAGAAGTTGGGGAAGTTTAGAGACCACAGAGACGCAGCAGAGAGGCTGGAAGACGAAGAACAGGAAGCTGCAGGAAAGCTTCCTGCTGCTGCTCGAGGAGGGAGAAGAAGACGAAGAACGGACCCTCCAGGACCGTCGTTCTTCAACAGTGCTAGCAGCAGTAGACCTTCGTCGTTCTTCAACAGCAGAACACCAGCGTCGCTTATCAACAGCAGCGCTAAGGTATCGTTCTTTTATGGACGCTTAAAGAGGGTCGTAGTTTCACTGTATTACATTTTTCACTCTTTTAATCATATTTTGAGCATCAAGTATGTATTTTGAGAACATGATTATCATGAGTAGCTAAACCCCAATACTGGGATGATGGAGGAAGTTGTTTTTCAGCCATGTGGTTATTTAAATAATTCTTAATTCACTTTTTGCACCGATTTTAATTGATTTATGATTTCAATTAATTACTTGTGATTTTGTTTGATGGAACATGCTTAGTCCTAGGGATTCTTGATGTGCCATGCTTATAATATACAAGTAATATTTTATGGAATCTAATTTGGCAAAGATAGAGTTAATACTTGTTTTATTTTGAGCTATAATCGCCTAGGATTATTTTCTGAGCCACTTGAATATGAAACACATTGGAATCCTGAGTCCTGGTTCCTCTTGATCTTGTGACAATTTTGTACATATTTTTGTTTTTAAATCTATTCAAGTCCGAGCATCGAATCCGTATTTACCGCAAATTTAAGACTACAACAAACAGCCTAGATTAATCAATCACCTCACAACAATCTTAATTGTATGGTAGCGAAACAAGATGTTGCGGAATCACAAACAATGAGACGAACATGTTTGTGATTACTTTTTATATCTTTCCTATCGGAGATATCAATCTCAAGCCAATCAATATGATTGTACTCATAGGATAGAAGATGCAAGATCAGATCACACAACTACGGTCTGGCTTCACAATCCCAATGAAGTCTTTAAATCGTTTAACCTGGTTCTAGAAGAAGAAAACCAAAGGTTAAAGGAGAACCGACTCTAGCACGCAAACTAGTATCACACGTAAGGTGTGGGGATTAGTTTTGCAGAGTTGCTAGATGTCCCCTTATATAGTCTTTCAAATTAGGGTTTTGCCTTGGTAACAAAGCAATCAATATCCACCGTTAGATGAAAACCTGATTTAGATTCAAGCTAATATTTCTCAACCGTTAGATCGAAAACTTAGCTTGTTATACACACATGAAATGCACGCTTCTAGGTTTGTTAACCGTACCCAAACGTGTTCATTGTTGGTTCAACAATAGTCAACCAAAAGGTTATCCATATGATAATTTCATATCAACCATGTTCTTCTTCACCATAACTAGTTCAAATGACTCAATTGAACTGGTTAGAGAGTTGTTCAATCGCAAGGAAATCTTATGTAACTACACAAGACACAATTGAAGCAAAGATGATTTGATTCACTAGAATCGATTCATGAAATTTTATAGCCACGGTTTGCAAATATCATTCCTTAGTTTTTTTAAGTTTAAGTTCAGAAATCATCTTTAGATATATAACCTTCTCAAGTTCGCACACTAGGTTTGCGGACTTAAGCAACCGGGCAGAGTTTACAAACTCCAACAGAAATCTCGGCAAAAGACTTTCCGCCGGTTCGCGGACTGGGACTCACGCAACTAGTTTGTCAACTCAAGTAGAATTTATCGGGATAAGAAGTTCGGAAGTTCGAGGACTGGGTTTGCGGACTTGGCAACAAGCCATTCTTCCGGTTTCTCTTGATCAACAAAGTTCGAAAACTTTGGTTCAAGGAATAGGACTTATACATAACTATGTTTCCACAACAATGTTTATGTCCACCATTGGTTATGTAATCTAAACTCTCATTACAATCATTGAAACATTCTTAGAGGATGTTATACAGTTGTTACACCATTTTTCGTCAAAGCAATTTTCAAAGTGATTTAAACATATCATGACTTTCGTCACTAGGTAAAGATAAACTTGGTCAAAGCGAAAAGCTTACCAACACATATTTCGATATATAGATAGGAGAGGTATACTCGACTCGAAATACCAAATGTGTATAATCATAGTCTATATATATATAGCATATTACTTTTTGTCTCAAAGAGTAGGAGATAGAATACATAGACTTGAGTGACGGATAAGTTCAAGTCTCAACATACCTTTTTGTCGAGAAGTTCCACCGGTTCCTTGAGTAGATATTCGTCTTGTACGCCATGGAGTCCTTGAGATCAACTACACTTACTATCCTAGTCTGAGACTTAGCTATAGCATACTAGAAATCAAGACTTATAGTTTTGATTACTAACATTGACAAACATGCTTGAGATAGCAACGCATGCGAGTTCGATCAACGCATGCGAGTTCGATCGAGCAATACTCTAACATTTACAAAATTCAAGTAATGTCTTTCAACCTTCCAGTCGATGCTCCGACGAGAAAAGTTAGCAATCCATCACGTGTCCAAGAAATTAACCTGCATATTCGCTTTGAGAACCTATTGACCAAGTGAGATGCTTGTTCTTTCAGTAGATTCAGGTCCCTATGATCATCGTGAGGCGATCCCAATATGAACAACCAAGACCGGGAAATATTCAACTCTGATGTGAATGTTATTCCGATCTAAGAGGAATTCGTTTCTACAAGTAGCGAGAGCATTTTAAGAGATAGCGTCAAAAAAACGCTCGAGAGATGCCAAATCTTTATTTGAAGCTGAAGAGAAAAGATTGGGAACTGATGAAAATACTTTCATCCAGATTTTCAGTGGATCAAGTAGGGTATATTTGGATGATATTAGTGTTGTTTATCGAAATACATATGTCTCACTTAGAAAGGTATATAAATGTTTGTACCCAGAATTACTTTCGGGCGCAAAACATGATTAATTGATGATGATAATGATAACGATGATGTGAAATTAGGGTTAAAAAAGAAAATAAAGATGAATAAAAAAGACATGGATTTAACGTGGTTTATCGAGTTGTGCCTACATCCATGGAGAATTACAATAATCTCGTATGGTTAGCTAACCAAGAATTTTATATCTTCTCAGAATTTAGGATACATGTATTTATATAGTCTATGTATACCCTGATTATGTAAACTTCATATGCAAACAACTTGGGCAACAAGGCATGTGGAAACTTCTAGAATCTTCTTTATGGGTTCGAGTAGCGGGCTCTCGGTCTATTTTTATAGACGGTTCAAACATCGCTCCCTCTTAACCTCAAACTTGGTAACAAGTTTGGTTTTCCTGCTGTGTCGACCATTGATGACATAACTCTCCTCCAAGCGGTTGTAGAGATATTACAAAGAAGTCCCCATTTATGATAACCTGCAATAAAATTTGGTCACGTGCTAGGCGAGACTTTTTGTGACGTCGTGGACTTAATGCTCAAGAGCTAGTCAAGTCCTGAGAGGAATGTGGTGTGCGTGCTTGCTTGCGGCTGTGAAAAGGATTTTTGCTCGCAACGTAACAAGATTGTTGCGCTCGCTTCTCGGGTAGGCTGGTTGTTGCTTGTGTAAGATTATTATAGGACCATGCCTACCGAATATTTTGAAGAATATTCTTTGGTAGGTGAAAAGTAACATTGGTGACGGCATTGAACTCCTCTATAAAAGCAATTCCGACATGAAATTTAAATTGGGGGATTGGTTTCTCGGCATGGTTGTAGATGAATGTCGGTTGCTATGATGCTGACATTGTATTCATACTACGACGATGCTGGCACTGAGCTTCTTCAACGTAAAAATGGTGATTTCAAGTAAAAAGAAAATGATAAATTGTAACACATTAATACTTATACATACCTGAGTATTTGGAGTGCTTGTATGTTGATTGTTGAGCTTGTTTACTTTCTTGAGTTGGTTTTTCATGAAACTCTTCATGCTCATAAAAATCATGATTTAATTAAGGGTGTTGGTTCCACAAAATATTACAATTGTAAATCGTTATCATTAGCCGAAGATTCAAAATAAACTTCTTAGTGTAGTTAAGCTAAAGATTCGGCAGCATTTCTTTATTCACCCAAAATCTTCTCTCAAAAAATTTCCCTCTACTCTCACCAAAATAATAATGATTAATACTAATCATTATCAAACTCATCCATTAACTTAAAAATTATAATTAACCATTAAACGTAATTAATGAGGGGTATGGTATATAAATTAGTTGGATAGGGGGTGACAACGATATACTAATTAAATCCATATTGTCTTATTATCGTATCCCCAATGGCCCAATTATTTACGTATCCCCCAATTTTCTTTTTATAACCTGGATAATTTGGGGTCTAGTCAACTTACTTGGAGCATGTCACTAGATGATAAAAAGGGTCATTAGAAATAATTTTTTCATAACTCCTTATCCAACTATTTTCTTACTACCTATTTTACCCCCTATTAATTAGTGTTAATTAATCGTATTGCTGTTAATCAACCAAGTTAGAGGTGAGATCAACTAATGTAAATTGATATTCATTTAACAACTGAATTTTTTTGTTTTTTTTCGGAAACACAATCCAGAATCGGTTTACGTTCATGGAGTTTTGAACCATTCTGGGTAGTATTTTGGAAATTAACAGAGGAATCATAGATAGTTTAAGTAAGCATATATACAACCCAATTCCCACAATCGGATTTTGTGTAATCATATATAAACCAATTGTAACCTTTTTAAAAGATTTTTCTTTCATTCTTTTAATAAATACTCCTTTTCGCAGGAATCACGGATGCGCTTAGCATGTGCATCAAGACGTTAAACCCTTAGGTGACCCTAGTGGACGAGTTATAGTCTTGTGAGGGTTTACATGGAGGTCTACCCACAAAAACTTCTAAAACCATAAATCTTCTTCGGAGGACTCCGAGTCTGATTCACCCACCATAAAGTCTGGGCCATACTCCGGAAGTTTGGATAGAATGAATTTATAGCTTGCATCAAATGCGAATTGTTAGAGCACTGCTCGGTCAAACTCGCAAGCGTTTCTATCTCAATCTTGTTGTCAAGTTTAGTTGCCAAAACTATAAGTCTTGATTTCTAGTATACTTATAGCTAAGTCTCGGATTAGGTTAGAAAGTGTAGTAGAGCATTAGACTTCACGGCGTTCATCGATTGAAGACGAAAAACTACTAAGGGAGCTTGTGGAACTTCATCAACAAAAGATATGTGGAGACTTGAATTCATTTATCAATTAAAAGTCTATCTACTCTATATCATATTTGAGGCAAAAGTCGTATAGCTATATAGACTTCGATTACACATTTGATATTTCCAGCTGAGTTTAACTCGCTTACATATTTCTCGAAATATGTGTTGGTAAGCTTTCGCTTTAACCAAGTTCATCTTATATTCTTGACGAAAGTCAAAAGATGATCATGTGAAAATTTCCTAGCATCATCTTACATGATTTGTGTGAGGCACTCATTTGATGTAGACTCGGAATGTTTCGTATTGATCATTAGATCACTTGAAAATCGCTTTGAAGCTAATAGTTTGTGTGAGACAGCTATTGTCGTCTTCCGAGAATGTTATGATTAAAATGTAGTTTAGAACACTTAACCATGATTAGATAAAGCATAGTATGCGTACTTGCATATATGTAGTCCAAGTCCGAGAACCATAGTATGCATACCCCTATGCGTACTAGTTGGTTTAATGAAAGTCCGGGACACTTGTACCCATACCGGTACGCGTACTGGCGTGAGGTCTTGTTCCAGGAATTTCTGCTGAGTTTGGACGGTATGCGTACCTGTTCACATACTGGCGAACCCAAACTTAGTCCGGCCACTTAAGTATGAGTACCGGTTTGCATACTTGAGTAGGTTATGTTCTTAAATCGGTTTGTTCATGAACTAATACATTTATACAATAAGGAATGCAATCTTTTGAAAATATAATAAGGAATGCAATCGTTTGCAAACCGTGGCTATAATGTTCATGAATTGATTCATGTGAATTAAAATAGATTTTGCTTCAACTGTCTCTTGTATACTTCTGTGAGAATATAAACAATTGACCATTTCTTGAAATAGTCATTTGATTTATTTGAACTAGTTATGGTTAAGATGAATATGGTTGATATGAAAGTGTTTATATGGCTAACTTCGATTAATTATTGTTGAGACAAAAAGGTGCGCACGTTTAGGTACGGTTTCTAATATCTAAATGAAGTCACTTTTCATTTTTGTGTAACAAGCTAAGTTCGATCGAACGGTTGAAAGATATTAGCTTGAGTCTAATCAGGTTTTCATCTAACGGAGAATATTGAATGCTTTGTTACCAAGGTAACATTGGTTGCAAACACTGATTTGAAGACTAGAACTCTAGCAACTGGGAAACCTAATCCCCACAACTCATGTGTGATACTAGTCGCGACTAAAGTCATTTCTCCTTTAACCTTAGGTTTTTCCAAAACCCTGTAGGTTAACGACTTAAAGTCTATATTGGAATTGTGAAGCCAGACCCAACTATTTTATATGCAGTTGCGTATTATGATCTTGTTTTTTCTATCGTGATTGAGTACTATCTTCTCTAAGATTTGCTTGAGATTTAATCTCCGATGGGAAAGATATAAAGTAGTCATAAACATCTTCGTCTCATCGATTGTGATTCCACGATATCTTATTTCGCTACCATACGATTAAGATTATTATGAGGTGATTGATATTTCTAGGTTGTTCTTCGGGAATATAAGTCTGGTATATCAATTGGTTCTTGTTCACCTTGATTTATCAAAAGACGGAACAAAACTCATAGGTTTATCTGTGGGAGACAGATTTATCTATACAATAGACTTTTCTGTGTGAGACAGATTGGTTTATCAAGTCTTCGACTTTGGGTTGTAGCAAATCTTAGTTGTGGGTGAGATCAGTTTAGGGAATCAAGTGCGTAGAGTCCTGCTGGGATTCAGAGACGTAAGGAGCGCAACTGTACCTTGATCAGTGTGAGATTGGTTAGGGCTTAACTACTTTCCAGTCCGAAGTTAACTTGGAATAGGCTAGGGTCTGTAGCGGCTTAATACAGTGTGGTTTTCAGATCTGGACTAGGTCCCGCGGTTTTTCTGCATTTGCGATTTCCTCGTTTAGAAAACTTCTGATGTCTGTGTTATTTTTTTCCGTATTATTTGTTTATATAATTGAAATATCACAGGTTGTGCAAGTTCAATCAATTGTGAATCCAACCTTTGGTTTTTGATTAAATTGATTGACACTTGGATATTAGTTTTTGATACCATCCAAGTTATTTCTTATGTTCAATCGGGCTCGCACATTCCTATTTGTTTGATTGCGGATTGAATTGAAAATAGAGATATAACTCTTTGATATACTTTTCTTAGAATTGAGTCTAACTGTCTAGTTGATTCTCTTGAAAGTATATTGGAGTTAGTCCATACAGATTGCTAAGCAAAATATTGGGTGTGGATGTTAGACCCCCGCTTTTTCACGCATGCTTCCCCCTTTTCTTCCAAGTAGCGCGCTTTCACGACTTCATGCTACAAAAACACAACATAAACTTACTTAGTTGGTGGTGTTTCATTGAAATATAAAACAACACGGATTATGTAAAATAATCCACAAAAATACTTACAAATTGCTCAATGGACAAGTTAAAGTGGCTAGCATTCAAAATCCAATGTTGGATAGCTATATGAGAAAGTATCGCATTTTCGATAACAATTGCATCATTTGTTGAACACTTCTTCCATTCGGATTTCCAAAATCTTGCCTATATTTGTTATATACCTTTTTCCAAAAGGTTTCGGTATCTACCCTTATAGAGGGCTGATTTCTAATTCAAGTTTCGGCTGGCGTGCTTTGGTGATGGATAGATCTTCATTTGAATCAAATGATGCAATTGTTGTATGTAGAGGTATTGGGAGAGTTAGAAAGAGTAGATTATGATATGAGCTTTAGAGAGTATATGTAAATAGGTGTGTGTTTTTTTGTAGAGAAATAAGTACTTGAGGTATGAAATGAGTATTTGTGGAGGTATGGAGTGAGAGGGAATAAAATGAGAAATTTTGGGGTAAATGGGGTCCAAGGATGAGGTCTCCATATATAGAGAAAGGCCCCAATGTTTTTTTTTGTTTTGAAAAGAGTGAAATAATATGGAATAACCGGTCTTCTCGAAGGTTCATAAAACCCGATTGTGTTTTTATGCCACCAAGAATCGGTCGTTACTGTTGCCAACATAACCCGATTAAAGACATGGAAAAATTTGAATTTTCACCCATCAATCGGTTTATACAAATGCACATGTGATCCGATTCTAGCTTGAAAAAGATATAGAAAAAAAAGCATTTCTAAGACATGCAGAATTGGAGCATGCTAACCTCATACATAAATGATTTCTATATGGATCCTAGGCAATCAGTTTATGTTGACATATCGAGTAAACCGATTGTTTCCTGTGTTTGGAAAACAGAATTGTTGAGCATGCATAAACTTTTTTTACGATACACATAATTATAATTAAACTTTAATTGCATTAAGTTCAAAGTAGGATCATCCAAAATATAAACCTTAACCATCCCAAAAGAGTGTTAAAAACTTAAAACTCAAACAACTAAGTCTTAAAATCTTAAACTTTTAATACATAAAATTTAAACTTAAAAACTTAAAGAGAAGTATCACCAACATCAGGAAAAGAAACACCAGGAGCATTTGTAGCAGCATCATTAGGAGCAGCAGCACCACCACCAGCACCAATACGAAGAGCAGCAGCTTCTGATTCATCCATGGCTTGATATTGAGCCACTTCTTCCCACATACCTTCCAAATGTCTATGGAGATTCCTCTCAGCTGAAATCAAGTCTCTCCTTCTCCTCGTGAACCTCATGACCTCATAAAGCTCTTCCAGTGCAAGCTTGTCTATCAGTGCAAGGGCTTGCTCAAGACGGGTCTCACGCCCAAATGCAAACTTGGTGAGGTTTCTGGGTGACACAGGTTGTGTTTCCCTAAGAATATCCTCCAAGGTGAGCTCTCGAGAGTAAAATTCTAGGTGGCCGAATTCCATATCTACAAAAAAAAATGTTATGATTTGTTAATCCAACCGGCATCGTATACTAGTGTTGCTTACAACACCGTATCTTATACATAGCGTAATACGAGTGTTTAATTTAAATGCCATGAACACAATGAAATAAACTAGGTAGACAAATATAGAAAGAGTGAATGGATTCTTATTCATTCCTTATTATTAAGTTTCCAAAGACGTACATCGTCAGTGGACCAGTACAAGTATATATATATATATAGGGAAAGAAGAATTAGCTGACTCCGATAAGGGATAAATATCTCTCTACATGAGACACGTCAAAGAGGTAAGTTTCATTCCCTTGCTCATTTTTTGGGTCCCACACATAAATGTGTTACCTGGTGGATCAGCCACCTATCCAAGCCTTTCATAACACTCCCCCTTGGATGATCCACCATTCCGAATATGTTGCCTCATCAAAGCTTTTCCGGTAAACCAAATGTGACAGAATCCGAGCAAAGAGTCGTTGCCTTGTCAAAACCATATTAAAAAAACCAACTCCGTATATTTTGCTTCGTGGGAATCTTGTCAGGAAAAACCTTCTATGGAAAAACCTGATTTAAGTAATACGACCGATTATTCGATAACCGCACCCCAGAGAAAACTCTATGGGTATATACATCTTTTTAGATGATGATCATCGTATAAGTTGACATATCATTAAAAACCTCGCCAGGAAAAACCCAGAGGGACAAAACCTGAGCGCAGGAAAACATGAATACTCATAACAACAATAGACCCGCAGATGTTGCTTCGTTAAAACCTTTCCCGGAAAATTTCAGAGGGACAAAAACCAGGACGAAGGAAAAAGAGTACAACATTTCGAACTGCGGATACCAGTGGACTCGCATGCCTCATCAAAACCTTGACAAGGAAAACCCAGTGCGAAAAACCTTGACTAAGGAAAAAGAGTACACGTCGTAATGTCCAACATACCCAATATCCAGAGTCTTCTGTGGCTTTACTCCCCATGATGAGTAGCTGTCTCAGTTGATCATTCTGTTTGATAGTATTTCATAGGGATCACGAACCATCTTCTAATGTATTCAGTAGTTTCAGCTTCCTTTAGTTGAGAAAACTTGGTCTGATCTTCCTTTGTGCAATTTCTTAATGATCTTCTGATGGTACAACCATTTATTCTTCACTAGCTTTGTCTGAACAATCGCAGTCGATCGGAGGAAGGACAAGCATCCTCTATTATCATACTATTATCTGGGAAAATGTTTAGCTGCTTTAACAAACCTGCTAAAACTCAAAACTTAAACATCCTGATTAGCTTTTCTCTGTGGGAGACATCCAGCGATCTTTATGCAAAGATCAAGCTTAATGGTACCACGAAGATGAAGGAGTTTTCTTCGGACTAATGTCTCGATATTGGTGATGGGTAGAACCAAACTTACATGTTTACTAAAAACACAATATCTGGTACCCTTAGCATATTTCCGCTGATGTACCATTTACACATCCTTCCTGTAATATAAACCACAGAGTGATACATATCCTTTGCTGAGATATAAACCGATCAATCTTAAAAGTAAGAGATCGCGTAGCTTCAATTGTGCCAGGTTGTCCATTTACTCATGTCTAAACCTTTAAGGTTGATAAATATAAAGGACTTGAAGCTACAACCTTGTTTTACCGAGAGTCTTATCTCGAACTCCTGCTTTAAGCATTTTCGTGCTTTGGAGACTTCTTCAGGAGTTCCAATCAAGTAGATGTTGCATAAATCAAATATAGTAAATGCATAATAATGGGAACATAAGGTGGTTCACATATCCTTAGATAATATAAGCATTCACTTAGACGATTGATTACTTTCGTACTATTGAGCAAATGCATTTGACGTGGTAGTTCTACTGATAGGTGAAAACCTTTAGGAATAAATATGAAGTTATATGTATATCTAGTCTATCATACAGAATCGCAGAAACCACATCCACAGATGCATGTCGAGTCCTTAAAAGACTGGCAGACATATACCAAAGAGGTAGTTGCATCCGCAACAAGGAATATGTTTCTTTGTAATCCATCTCAGGTTTATGTGAAAGACTTTGTGCCTTTAGTTGATATTGATTTTCTCACTATGCATATACACCCACCTGTAGCCACTAGGGGTTACATTATCAGATATCGCAACTGCAAACACCCACCTGCGGCTAAGAGTGGCTCACATTATTGAGTGTTCGAGATGCAGTACCAATGTTATGCATTTTGTAAGAAAGTCGTTATTCTTCTTCGATCTCTCCTAGTTTAACCAATCATGTAAGGACCCTCAAGCACGTCAACGCTATTTCACTGGTTTAGCGATGACCAAGTTACAATTTAGTCGCTAATGACTCGATTAGTTAATATAACATTAATTATTAGAAATTAATATAACAACGATCTAGATATGAAATTAGTATCAACGAATAGGTATCGAAGAGTTTCACATAATCATTCGGATACCGAACGAAGAAGATTTATCAGATTAGTTAGAGGGGAAAAATAGTCATTTTGCATACAACCGTCTTGGATGCCCCTTATCCTTTTGAGGAGTGTCCCATTAACCAACTTTGATCTTATCTACCCAACCGAGAGCATAAACTCGCTCTCTTTCTCTTTTCTTCTTCTTTCTTCTTCTTTCTTTTTTCCTCTCCGTTTTTCTTCTGTCTCTCTCTCTGTCGATTTCGGTTCCGAATATTTGAGCTTAGGGTTGATATACGAGGTTTGTATAAAGCTTGTAGTTGTTGGATCTAAGGAGTATGTGGTGCTTTCGTGGTTGTTTGAGCACATGCAGAAGCTTATATGGTTGCTGATGTAAATCGATGTTAGGTTTATGTTTCTGAGATGAAGAAAATCAAGAGAGGATGATAAATCAGCCGAGAACCCTGGTGTTCTTGGTGGTGCTGCTAAACTCAAGGGTTGATCCAAATCCAGGGAGGTAAGGGAAAGGTAACTAGAGTTCTTTTTGAATTGAAGATCAAATTGAGCAAATTTGAGTAATTAATCGAGTAATTAATGATGGGTCTTGGTTAATTTTGAAGTTGAGATGTTCTATGAGGTTTGATTTTTGATTTCACATGAGGTTAGGGTTTCTGTTCTTCCACAATTTGGAATTAGGTTTCATGAAGATTGCAAGACAGATTGAGAAGATGAAGTGAGTGTCTAAGGAAATGATTAGAGTTGGGTTTGTTATGAATTAGAACATAAAGATGAAGAATAACTTGAAATTCAGGTAGTAATGAATTAAGAATTAATTTGGGATATTGGTGGATTTATGCTTGAGATGATGTTGTAGTTTAAGTGTATGTTGAACTGTAAGAAATGGGTGTATGTGGGATTTAAGTTTTGTAAGATATTTATGAGAATTGGTGGCAATGGTGATTCTGAATTTTGAAAGTGATCTTCAAAAGGAGTCTGGTGTTGTTGTTGTTGCTGTGTATGTTATGGTTGTAGTTGTTATTGCAGAATTGAAATTAGAGATGGAAGTGGTAATGGAGCTGTGATTGAGCTGATGCGGGCTTAAAGTTATTGGGTATTACGTGAGCTGTTGGTTTTGGTATCGTGTTGATCTATGGAATTGTGGTTCTGTAACGGAGCTAATTATAGCTAATGATGTTGGTTTGGTTTGAGCAAGATCATGGAATTGTTAAGGGTAATGTTAAATGCAGGTTGTAGACCTAGTGTTTCAAGTGTTATGTGGATTAATACTGTAGATAGCTGAATGTAGAAAAAGTGTGGCTTAGCACTACATTTGCAGGTAAAGCTTAAGTTGCTATTGTATTTCAAATTGTAGAATTCCTTTATAATGAATAGTTTCTGGTTAGATCAAATGAATAGGCTTGGATAGGTGGCTGATCCACCTAGTGTTGCAATTGTAGAATCTATTCATTTGATCTAACCAGAAACTATTCATTATAAAGTAATTCTACAATTTGAAATACAATAGAAACTTAAGCTTTACCTGCAAATGCAGGGCTAAGCCACACTCCTTCTACATTCAGCTAGCTACAATACTAATCCACATAACAATTGCAACACTAGGTCTACAACGTGCACTTAACATTACCCTTAACAATTCCATGATCTTGCTCAAACCAAACCAACAACACTTAACCTGAGTCAGCTAACGGTTACTAACGGTCAAACTAACGGTCACAGGTCAAATGACGGTCAACGTCAGTCAAAGGTCAAGTCCAAGGTCCACTGGTCAAGGTCCAATCAACTGAGTTGAGTCGGGTTCAAGGGTCCAGCTCTGGGAAAATCGGTGTGCTAACTCAGTCTACAAGACTGATTCAGGTGAATCAGTTTTACATTTAACTCAATGAGATTGACTGAGTCAGAATCACTAGGTTGAGTCATCTAGACTAAATGTAATCTGGCCAAGGCCATTGCATAGGCCACTGCCCCTAATGCACAATAAATATGCAACAAACTCTACAACCATTCTAGATGCAACTCTAACCCCAGATCAACCTCATTATATACATAGTATCAAATCATTAATTTCAAATAACTAAATAATTCATTTCAAATACCAAAATATGTTTACCTTAATCTGCAGATGCAGGCTTTCACATCACTCAGTATCTACAACTCTAAATCACCATTCTACACATGCTTGATATAGCAACGCATGCGAGGTCACACATGCTTGATATAGCAACGCATGCGAGGTCGACCGAGCTATGCTCTAACAATCTCCCCTTTTGTCAATTTTATTAACAAAATTTTTAATACATATGGAATACATAAAAGATAAACTTTAATGGCTCTTATTCCATACTCTAATCTTCAACGTTCCCTGAAATCTTCGTCCTTCCAAGTACTCCAATGATCCCAAAGGTTGCAAGTTTAGCATCACCGTGTTGAAGATCCGTAGCTATAACAATGAGAGAAATCGAGATTCTTGATCATCATTATATTGCGACATAGTATTATTACGTAACATCAAAGTCCAATTGCATCACGACTTTAACAATAATACTACGGTGATATGTATCACTCCCCCTTAGTCAATACTCCATCTCACATGGAAACCACTCCCCCTTACACAATGATCCGAAAACCATATGTATATGTAGTAGAACTACACATTAATTCTCCCCCTTTTTATCAATAAAATTGGCAAAGGTACAAGAACGGGATCCTAATGAAATTTCCGAGAAGAGACGTTTCATAGACTAAAAAAAAAAATACATACCAACTTAATTTAGATTCAATCATAAAGCCGAAGCTAAATGCATTCATCAAGGAGTTTCAAGATACAAGATAACCCCTTATAAAATTCCATAGCCGCACACCCCGCAAGATATTACCATTAAGTACCAGTTCAAAAGAACTCTCCCCCATTTGATGTCATTCCCGAAAGAACAACAAGAGCGACCTTAATTTCGAAAGAAAAGAAGGATTCTTAATTGGACACCAAAAACCATAGGAATGATTTTATATATCCAAAACTCAATCAAAATAATCACAAGTAAACCCATGATTAATTTAATTGGAATACGCAACTAAATCAAACCACAAAAGTGATCAATTTAATTGATTGTGCTCAACATAAGTAAACTTACGGAGCTACGACTAAGGTAATCATACGGAGATGACTAAATTAATCGTTCGCATACTCAACATAAGGAAAACCTTACAGAATATACGACTACATTAACCAATAGAACATGATTAGTATAACCGTCCATATACTCAACACAAGGACTTGTGGAATATATGAAAACTCAACTAAAATAATTACAAGAGAACCTATAATTAATCTAATTGGAAAACACAACCAAACTAATCACAGAAGTAATCAATTTAATTGTTAATTGTTTTGCTCGACAAAAGAAGACTTTCGGAGAAAATAACTAAATAACCAACCAAGATGATTAATTTAGTTCAAAAATCTCGACATAAAGTATCTTACGGAACAACCAACAAATTTAATCACAAAGTAATCAACTTAGTTGTATCGTTCTCGACATAAGACACATTATGGAGTCTCACGGTAATACAAAAAGAATGGATCAATGAAGATCAGTACCGCGGAATTCATACAAGGATCTATTCTATCTTTCCATCACTATTTGCATAATGACATAATATACTTTATCCTTGTCAAACAAAAGATTTTATCCTATTTTCCATCAAATACATGACTCCGTATGCATAAATTTTGTATTTGTCAAAAGTCCATTCGTCCTTTCATCAATATGAATACCAATTTATGAACGACTTTACTTTAGAAAATATATGGGACCTTCAAGTTCACGGACGAAAACAATACATATCCCATAATCAATTGCAATATCACAAAGAATTTCAACTAGTTTCATTTTCTCGAACCCATGGTGAGGACATTGCGACAAAAGATCACTAAATATCTCTAAAAACCTATAAAGGGATTCTCCTTCTTGTTGCACACTGGAACTAATTTTCTGCCTAAAAGATGCGGTTCTATGCTTAGGGAAAAACTTTAGGTAGAAAACAACAGTAAGTTGGTCCCATGTTTCTATAGACCCAGATGATAGGTTATTCAGCCAAGACTTGGCTTTATCTCTTAAGGAAAAGGGGAACATCCTAAGTTTCAAGACTTCATCACTAAGGTCTTTAATCTTAATTGTTCCACAAACTTCTTGAAAGTCCCTAACATGAAAGTAAGGGTTTTCATCATCTTTTCCTAAGAATATAGGGACCATCTGAAGGATACCAGGTTTCAACTCATAATTAGCCGTAGAGGCTGGCAATTTAATGTACGAATCTCGGTTGGTCCTAGTTGGGTACATGTAATCTTTCAAAGTAGCCATTGCTGGCACAGCTGAAGTACTAGGGATACTTTCCTCACGAAGTTTCCAAAACTGAAGTTTCCAAAAACGGGGCTCTCAAAAGAAGAGTCTTCGAGCTCCCCGCTTCCACAAGAAGAATTACTAGGTTAATCACTAATCAAACTACATAGAGTGTTTATTTTCCAAGACCCTTCTCTAATGACCTCGGGCATACAAAATTTAAAAGAAAATTCCTAAAAGGAAGGGAAGTTCTAAGCAAACACAAACAAGGCTGACTCCACCATAGCAAACCTACTGATTTCTAGCAAACAAAAAGCATGATGGCTCCACTTAGATTGTTTCTAGACCAACTTCTAATCCTTCGAAAGGGAATTCGTTACAATTTAAGCAAACTCCTCTGAAATCAATCCGAGTTAAAGTAAGTTGAATAAAGACGAGGGAAGCTTAGTAAAGATTTGATACCCAAGGCCTCACCGGCATTAGAAGGCGGCGCATTCAACTCACAGAAACCATCATGAACTTCCAAGTATGCTTAAAAGAGTAACCAATATTTTTCGAATGACTTTCCTATTAAGCTCGTTACCCTATCGGTCTCGTTCTAATCAGTATTTTAAGCTTGGGTTCGCGTTTGGTGTCATTTTCCTAAGGCGGGCAAGAAGAGAACGGTGATGAAATCCGAACCCTTATCTTGTATGTCCAGTCCTTGCCCTTTACTAGGAAATTAAAGCATCCGTTTTCAATTCCTCAACATATATGCAAACGAAGGAATACAGTAAACCCGCTGACATGGGACTCGCGGGTGTTTAGATAAACTTACCTCCCGTTCTAGACGGGGTATGAACCGCTGAAGTCGACTCGGGCCACGATTCCAATTTCATGTACGAACCCGAGGGGCCGAGGCCATATCGTAATCGTCGTCCTTCTCTGCAGACAACTTAATATTTAATACTACCCTTCCGTAGGGTTTAAAAATAAAAGAATGTCCAAGTCCAAAGTCCAAAAAATAAAGTGCAAAAGAAAAAGAAAATTACAAGAATATAAGATATCTTAATACAATCTAAAAAAAATAAATAAAATATCTCTCTCTCTTCTTTTTTTTTAATTTTCTTTCGCTCTTTTTGCTTTGTCTTTAACTCCAAATCTTTAAGTATTCACCAAAAGCTTTGGCACATTTTTCTTTCGTTCCGAACTCCAAAATCTGTAGTAAAAAGACAAAAACCCAAAAACGTAAAGTAGAACAAATAAATAAAAACAAAAACCTAAAAAAAAACCCTAAAGACTCTAGCCTAAAGACAAGTCTGCGTCGGCGGCGCCAAAAATTTGGTAGGTTAGAAAACCTACGATAATAATACTGCAAGTGCACAACGTCTAACTAGTAGAACAATGGCAAGTACAGGTCGTTCCCACGAGGAGTGTGAAATACTCTACCAACTAATACCAAAACCAAATAATCAAATAGATAATGTTTTAATGAGTTTTCAGAAATTCGAAACAAAATGGAACAATAAATAATTTTAATAATAAACAAAATGAGATCGGGTTATTAGGATTTTAGGTTTCCACCAATTAACTATGCAAACTCTACTAATCTTTAAAAATATATTCCATGCTTTTTCAAATATTGCATCTCAGCTATAGTTTTCTTCGCTTCATGGGTAGTGATTCTAAAGCATTACCTATCAATCCTAAAGCATATCACGTCAAAGAACTTAACCAAAGCACGCCATATCAATTGAAAATCATAAATAATCAAGAAAATCACATGAACAATAAAATACCAAGCTATACGAAGAAAAACTATTAGTCATTCAAATCATTATTGAGCATATAAATGTAGAGTTTACACAATTAAATTGGTTTCTACTTAAACCCTAACATGACTCTGGCTGGACATGGCTTTCTCAAAAGCCATAAACATATTAAAATCAAACTCTAGCTAATCAAAAATGAAGAATCGAAAACAAAACTTCAAAACCCTTCTCCCCATGCGTCCCTGTGGCCGGGCTCACCCCTTGAAGATTTTGAGTTCTTTTTCTTTTTTCTTCCTTCACGTCACAAAAATATTACCAACCAATGAAAATGCACCACATCATCCCTTCTGACACCATATTCCAAATTCAATTCATTTCGTACTCATTCAAATCAGGAGATTTTGTTTCCATGTTTTGAACAAAAATTCCAAATGAGACCCAATATCAAATATCTTCTCAGCCATAGCACCAACTACACCAGCTCGACACTACTATTCCCTGACCTTCTAAATACTCTTCATAGCTGATACACCAAAACTCACAATATGAACTGACACCAATTACGACCATCCCATCGAGAACAGCTTCCCTATCTGACCACCACCACTGTGTACGCTGCCATGAACATCTCTATTTCGTTACTGCTTTGTAGCACTAACGGACACCAATGTCGAGTATTAGGGTTCTAGACCCAAATACAATGGACAGACAATTAAGTAACTTGATATACCCTTTTGGTGAGGGTTAAACACACGAGAATTTGGGTTAGAACAAGTTGAAGAAGAAGAGAACAGAGGAATCAGGAAGATAAGAAGAAGAGAAGTTGAATAAGAGTTGGTTTTTAACTTGTTAACCCCTTACAGAACTCGAGAGCCAAATATATATGGCCAGTAATACGTGCGAAACAAGCAAAGTAGTTCTAACTTAACAAGGAAACTGAACTATACCAAATAAAGAAAAACTAATTAAGGATTCTACCAGGAATAGGTGTTGGTACCGTAACATCCTACCCCCTTGAAATGTGGCTTTTCCTCAAGCCTCAAACTCTGGAAAACAAACCAAGAATTCATCTGCATCCTCCCAGGTTGCGTCTTCATGGGGTTGATTCTTCCACTTAATTAACCATCTTGTCCCTGCACTATCACCTTTCTGATAAATTCGACGCTCAAGTATCGAATCTGGTTCCCATTTCTCATAATCAACTATAGCAGGTAAGGATTGCTGCACTGAAGCATGGTTACCAACCTTAAGTTTAAGTTGCGAAACATGAAACACCGGATGAATACGACTGGTGGCTGGTAATTCCAACTTATAAGCGACATAACCAATCTTTTCAATAACTCTATAAGGACCATAAAACTTAGGAGATAGTTTAGAGAAGGATTGGTGAACTATTGTCGTCTGTCGATAAGGCTGCAGGCGAAGATAAACCCAATCATCAACAGAAAATTTTCGTTCGGTTCGATGTTTATCAGCATAGTTCTTCATACGAGTTTGGGCAGCAAGCAAGTTGGACTTCAGGAGCTTAAGTGTATGATCACGAGCCCTTAGAGTTAAGTCCACATCATGAACAGAAGAAGAGCCTGGCAAATAAGAGGAAATAGTTGGCGGAGGACGACTGTATAAAGCCTGATAGGGTGTCATCTGAATAGCGGAATGAAAACTGGTATTATACCACCATTCAGCCCATGGAAACCATTTCGTCCAATCAGTTGGCTTCATCCCAGCAAAACACCGTAAATAACACTCCAATGTACGGTTTGTGACTTAAGTTTGTCCATCAGATTGTGGATGATAAGCCGAGCTACGACACAATTGTGTCTTCTGAAGAGAAAAGTAAGCCTCCCAAAATTTGCTTAAGAAAATTGGATCACGGTCACTAACAATGCTTCTTGGCATGCCATGGAGACGAACTATTTCTTTCACAAATATTTCTGCAATCGAGCTAGCTGAGTATGGATGTCTTAGTGCTATAAAATGAGCGTATTTAGACAATAGATCAATCACAACCAAAATTGAATTTTTCCGGTTCGAAGAAGGAAACCCATCAATAAAATCCATCGATATGTCGAGCCACACATCATCGGGGATTGGTAAAGGATTCAACAGACCTGGTGGTGCTACAGATTCTGACTTGTTTCTTTGGAAGATATCGTATTGTGAAATAAAGTTCTTGACTGACTTTTTGAGTCCTCTCCAATAGAAATTCTGCTGTACCCTCTTGTAAGTGCGTAAATACCCAGAATGGCCACCAATTGGATTGGTATGAAATTCTTCTAAAAGTTTGAGGCATCACGCAGACGTAGGAACCACAACAATCCGATTTTTGTAGCGTAAAATTCCATTGAGATAAGCAAAATTAGGCTTAGAATCAGGGGATGTAATCAACTGCTGAATCAAACCACCCAATTCCATGTCAGTATGGCACTCCTGAACTATATCATCGATCCCTGAAAATATTGGTGTAGACAAACTGAAGTGTGTGCTGATTCTTCTAGATAATGCATCTGCAGCGGCATTGTCTTTGCCTGGACGAAAAATGATTTCGTAATCATAACCCAAAAGTTTAGAACCCATTTCTGTTGTTCCATGGAAGACAACTTTTGACCTAGAAAGTATTTGAGACTTCTATGATCAGTAAAAATTTTGAAGTGTCTACCCAATAAATATGCCCTCCACTTGTGCACAGCTGACACAATTGCTAACATTTCCTTCTCATAAACCGATAAATTAAGATTCTTAGGATCTAATGACTTACTATGAAAGGCAATAGGCCTACCAAATTGGAGTAGTACTGCACCTATCCCCTCTCCTGAAGCATCACATTCTAGAGCGAATTCTTTTGAGAAATCCGGCAGTATCAACACTGGAGTGGAGGATAAAGCCTGTGGAAGATTACGAAAGGCAGTAGTAGCATCGTCAAACCATACGAAAGCATCCTTCTTCAATAGTTGAGTAAGTGGAGCACTAATCTTGCCAAAATCCTTAACAAATTTACGATAGTAGCCGGCTAATCCCAAAAACCCACGTAGTTGCTTGACTGTTGTAGGAATAGGCCACGAAACAATACATTCGATCTTCTCTTGCTCGAATGAAACCCCATTAGCAGAAATTACATATCCCAAGTAACCTACTGTAGGTTGTGCAAATGTGCACTTAGACTCCTTCACAAAGAGTTTTTGGGTACAAAGAAGATCAAATACTAATTGTAAATGAAGTAGATGATCAGACAAGTTCTTACTGTAGATCAAAATGTCGTCAAATAAGACCAACACGAACCTTCGTAAATAAGATCTGAAAATAAAATTCATGAGTCCCTGAAAGGTTGCTGGTGCATTGGACAGACCAAACGGCATAACGAGGAACTCGTAATGGCCATCATGAGTGCGGAAGGTTGTCTTAGAAATGTCATCAGGATGAACTCGAATCTGGTAGTACCCTGAACGCAAATCGAGCTTTGTAAATACTCCAGCACCATGCAATTCGTCTAATAACTCATCAACCATCGGAATCGGAAAACGGTCCTTCACAGTGAGTTTATTCAATGCACGATAATCGACACACATGCGCCATGAATTATCTTTCTTGCGTACCATTAATATTGGAGAAGAGTAGGGACTGTTGTTGTGTCGGATAAATCCAGAGTCTTGTAGTTCAGTAACTATTTTCTCTATTTCAGCCTTTTGGAAATATGGATAACGGTACGGTCTTATGTTGACTGGAGTAGCACCTGACACCAAAGGAATGCGGTGATCCTATATTCGTTCAGGAGGTAATGTAGTCGGTGTAGCAAAAATATCAGCATATTGAGAAAGAAGTTCTTGTAAAGATGGTGAATTGGTACTAGTAGCTGAAACCGAATCATTAATTGAAGCATTTACTGCGGTCAGTTGGAACAGAACAGCATAACTTTCACGACAGAGTAATTGTAGCATGGGCACAGAATCCATCAACATGAATGATGAGCAATTACTCCCTTGTAAATAGACGGCTGTATCATTTACTGTGAACTGCATTGTGAGGTTGGAGAAATCCCACACGATTGGGCCCAATGTTCGTAGCCACTGAACTCCTAACACGGCATCATAACCCCCAATCTCTAAAAGATGAAAATCTGTGGTGAAAGAGTGATTTTGAAGTGTAATTGGTACATTCAGACAACATCCTTTAGTTGGCATTTGAGTACCATTACCGACTGTGACCTGCAAAGCTGTGACATCTGAATGGATGGAATAGCCACAATGCTTATCCCATCTTGGAAGCAAAAAATTATGCGTAGATCCAGAGTCGATTAGGACACAAAGAGGTTGAGATTTGGTGTAGCCTTCCAAGCGCATTGTCTTAGGAAACGAAGAACCAAGCAAAGAATGTAAAGAGATTGTAGGTTGAACCTGATCCTGAGAAGTGTCTGCAGTTGTAAAATCTTCCTTAGTGCTATCTTCATTTGATAAGACCTCCTTGTCATCAATTACGGATGGATCCGCCTCTAAAACCAATAACCGCGGCTGAACACAGACATGCCCTCGCTTGTACTGTTCATCATAGTTGAAACATAAGCCTTTGGCTTGACGTTCCCTTTGCTCTTCCACTGTAAGCAGTTTCTTACCCACAGGTGGAGAAGGTTTTCGAAATTGAGGAGTAGTAGAAACAGTATTCTGTCTTGACCCCCATGATTGTCTGGTAGACAACAAAACTTCATCCTGATTGAGTGTTTTCTTAAAAGCAGAAGACAACGTTGTAGGCTCAAACAACTTAACCACATTTCCGACCTCTGGTTTTAAAGCGAGAATAAAAAGGTTAATTAAGTGACTTTCCTCAAAATCCACAAAGTTGAGAAGATGTTCAAATTCAGGAATAAAATCTTTAATTGAACCCTTTTGTTTGATTGTACTAATTGCGATTTTCGGATCCACAAACGTTTTCTGAAATCTCTCACGAAGAAGAGTACAAAACGTAACCCATGTGAGAATCTGCTGTTGAGTTCGTTTCCACCTGAACCAAGCATTAGCCTCACCTTTGAGATGAGCAGCAACTAAATTTACTTTCAGATTATTAGCAATAGAATGCCAAAGAAAGTATTGATCTGCCTGGAAAATCCAACCATCTGGGTCGTCACCATCAAACACGGGAAACTTCAACTGCACTGGTGGAGGACGAGGGATGTCAAGTATACCAGGACGAACAGGAGGTGTTTTGGGTGGAACACCAGAACCTTCACCTTCAGTGTTCTTTTTAGGTATAAACTCTTCAAGGACAGAGCGTTTTGAATTTGTGAGAGCTGATTCAAAAGTCTTAGTTAGACCCTCTGTCAAACTCTTTGTTAAAGCATCGGCCTCTTCCTTACGAGCAAGTTTCTTCTCCTCTCTAGCTGTTTCTTTTGCTGCGAGATCTTCTTCTCTAGCAGTTTCTCTTGCTGCCAGATCATCGGTAATTTTCTGAAGGAGGGAATCAATTTTAGCAGACATACTTGTAACGCTGTCATGAACGCCCTTCAAGTTATCCGTATAGTCATGACTGCCCATTGTAAAAAAAAAATTCTTTTGGTAAAAACACAACCTTGCTCTGTACCAGATATTAGGGTTCTAGATCCAAATACAATGGACAGACAATTAAGTAACTTGATATACCCTTTTGGTGAGGGTTAAACACACGAGAATTTGGGTTATAACAAGTTGAAGAAGAAGAGAACAGAGAAATAAGGAAGATAAGAAGAAGAGAAGTTGAATAAGAGTTGGTTTTTTAACTTGTTAACCCCTTACAGAACTCGAGATCCAAATATATATGGACAGTAATACGTGCGAAACAAGCAAAGTAGTTCTAACTTAACAAGGAAACTGAACTATACCAAATAAAGAAAAACTAATTAAGTATTCTACCAGGAATAGGTGTTGGTACCGTAATACCGAGAATTCTGCAGTTTATGGAAATTAATTCCATCTGCTTCCATGCATAAACGACCACCACTGCCGAGAGTTCTGCAGACAACTATTATTCCCCTCGACTAAAAGATCAGTGCAACCACCATTTTGAGAATCCATCTCCAGTCATCTTCCATTTCAGCTAGCGTAATGGCCATTCGTCCATACAATCAACTGCAAACTCTTATACCCCACTGTTCAATGGCTACGACACCAGTTCTTCTTCCCTGTTTTATCAGTACAAATCCTCATCATTCAACACCAGCACTCGCAAATTCGGCTATTAATTCAGCTTCTAATGCATCTCGCAACCCTTTGAAAATACTCTTGTTGACCCCCTTATGTTCACGTCCATGAATCAACGCCAGCACTCATGTTCTTCCATTGTTGCTCAAATTCACTTTGTTCCATCACAAGAGGAGGTGTTGTTTTGATTCTTTGTGATGTACGTCAAAGAAGAACGTGGTTTGATGGCTGCCACGTCCCACCAACTCCTAGCCGTTAGTGGACTTCAGAAAGATGACGCGTCTTCCCATATTCGGATAAACGAACTGTAGCATAACACCGGCCATGTCTCAACTAAGCTCTGGTGCTCGGGTGGAGTCTCACGTGTTAGAGAAAGTCTTATGGTGGAATCCATCCATCTTCCATCTTCCATGCCACCTCAGTACTTGGAACTGTGATGAAAGCGCAAGTGTAATGGTGGAATCCAAAGGAACGCTATTAAGAATAGCGTTAAACGCTAATAAGAATAGCGCATCGGAACGTTATTAAGAATAGCGCTTGACTTGAGTAAACGGTCAGAACGCTATTGTTAATAGCACTGAACGCTATTGTGAATAACGTTTAACGCCATTATCAATAGCGCCGAGCGCTATTGTTCACAACACCATCGACCCCTTCACCAGTTCAGTTCGTTCATCTTCTTCTCTTCTCTAAAACATTAAGAAAAACCAAACCCTAAAACCCCTTTGTTGATTTCTGGCATGATGGTTCAAATCAGTGAAATTGGTTCAAAGGGTTTGTTCTTGGCATCATAAGGAATCTAAGCATACTTCAATTTCTCAATTTAATTGAGAATCCAAAGAGAGGTTAGTGAAATTGTGATTTGATTTTGTTTTATGGTTTGATGAAATGTCGGGGATTTAGATGATATGATTGTTTATTGTATGCATGATACCCGATTGTTTGATGAACGATAACAATTTTGATTCTGACTATGACGAATTTGACATGTGATTTAGGGTTTTAGATAATGAACATTGTGTATTGTGTGAAATTTCCACGAGATAATGAATTAACATGTTTTATTTACATTAAGTAAACAATTAAGTGCATTGTGTGACTAGTTTTTATTTGATGATTTTTTATATATATGGACATGGATGTGTGTATGTTGTTGAGTGCAAAAGAGTAGGATGAGAAACATGTTTCTACAAGTATAAACCCACATGATAAACAACATGATATTGTTTTTAGAAGTAATTTGGAGGACCTTGAGGATTTATATAATCGTGTAGTGGTTCATGAAAGCGCTAGTGAAGTTACTCAAAATTCCGGACTTGCTAGATTTTTTGAAATTAGAATTAAAAGAGCTGATCAACAACTATCTTATGGTATCATAGAGAGATGGTGGTATAGCACCAATTTGTTTCATTTCCCAAATTTTTAAATTGGTTTCACCCCTTTAGATTTTGTTCACTTATCCGGAATTCCTATTGGAAATAGTCGTAGAAGATTGGAATACATCGCTACAAATAGATGGAAAAGTAGAGAAAACCAATAACTAGAGAATACCTAATTTGCACTTATGCATGGGTATGCAAACTACAGCAAGAAGTCGGGTGATTTTCCTATTAGTTTCCTCGCAAAATATATTAAGGAAAATCCAATTAATGATGAAAATTGGAGATTATGACTCGATACTTCTTACTATGGGTGATTTCAAAAAAATTAATGGCACGTAGCACTACATGAGCAAGCAAAGGTTGGATTGCTTCCTTGCGTGATTTGAATGCAATTCGTGATTATGATTGGGGTTTGGCTTGTTTTAGTCACTTGTATAGTAGCATGAGTGCGATTGTTAGAGGTGGAAAAAACATGTGTGGAATGGCGATACTTCTAGAATATTGGTTTTACATATACTTTCGTACTTTGACGCATTTTCTCAAAGAAGATGTACCTCTTGATGTATGGCGTACGATTATGATATTTAAGAAAGATAGTCTAGTGAAGTTTCAAAGGGATAGTGCTAAACACTCCCTTACTACAGCTCGCAAACAAATTGAGTTGAGGACAATTGTTGGAAAGTTATGGCAACCATGGTCAACTAGTGTATAGAGATCATCCTGATATAGTGCATGCTCGTGAACTCTCCATGCAAAGAGTGGCTTTCTTTAATCCGGAAAGCGATAATAGTATCATGTATCTTGGTGAACGGTTTTTAAGGCAAACAAGGGGATTTATAACAATTCCAAGAAGTCCACGTGAAAGTTTGGAAGACCTTGTTAACCCACGGGATCCTATTGATGTGGTTGAAGGACGAGACTATAAACATATTGAAGAGAGCCGATATGTGTGGTGGTGGAAGCAATAATCTATTGTATTTTCGCTTCCAGAAATGCTGCGTCAAGATAACAGAGATGAAGTTGGAGCTGCAAGTACTCAAGATCCAACATTTCTTGTGAATCAGGTCCCCCAATACATCCAACACGGTATATGTATGACAATGTCTCACAAGTTTCACCTGAATTTCCAAAAACTCCATGGTATATGGTACGCTCATACAGTGAAGGCAACCGTGTTCAAGTGCCTTTGCAACCACCCGAAGCTCCTCCATTTACGTATGATAGCAGTTGGGGAACAAGGGTTAGTAATTTTTGGTTTTAACTCTTTCAATTATTTTGTTTGCCATATTTTTATGATTTTCTTTACACATTAAAAGCTCTTTAACATATTTGTTATGTTGGTTTTCTTTTCAGGAGCAATGGAAAGATCTAGCGCTCAATTTTGCTACGTTAAATGTTACAAAGGTATTGGTTTGAACAAGATCGTGCATAAGATCTTGGGCATTACATAGGGGAAGGATCGACATCAACCCAATCATGTTATGATCTTGCAGAAAACTCCCAATATTGTCGTAAAAGACCAGCCACAAGTCATGATGCCGCATTAGATGATGCACCAGATGAAAGAATTCAAGAGACACAATTCACCCAAATGTTAAATAATAGTGATGGTTTTACTTGTGATGAAGTGCAAAGGACGTTGGGAATAGAACCGTGTGATTAGCGGGTTTACTGTGGTAACATAGATGTAGTCTTGATGGTGTATGAATTCAAGAATGTGGGAATGGATGTTTCTTTAGTGTATGAATGTCTTTTCTTTATGTGTGTGTATGAATATCTTCTATTTTGTATGAATGTGTTTTCTTTTGTCTTTTCTTTATATGTGTGTATGAAAATCTTGGAATGCTTACAACATTTGAGCTTTGTTTACAGGTGCAATATGGACGATGAAAATCCTCTAAGGAGGTATGTACTAATGACGTATGGTATCGATCTTAGCATTGGTGATGATAGCGAGGAGAGAGCAATTATGGTATACCAGTATATGACTCAAAGAATGCATAGACTCTTTCAACTGGTGCCTCAAGAAGTATTGACGCGACAAATTATGGACATGCAACGAGAGGACGGAGATACAAGGATGATGCATGACTACTGTGGAACTAACTGTACTTGGGTCCCTAAGAAGTTCCACCGGCGTTTGGGTATGTATCGACCTCTTTTCTTACGTATTCTAAGTGAAATAGTTGTTGCGGATCCTGCTTTTGATTTCCAAGTTGATTGCACCGGAAAACTTGGCCACTCTCACCACACGAAGATGTATGCCGTGATGAAATGTTTGTGTAAAGGCATAGCCGCTGATAGCACATATGATTATGTCCGTATGGGAGCGCCGACCGTCTATATGTATGTGAAGAAGTTTACTAGGGTAATTGTTCGGAACTTTGGTCCAAGGTATATGCGACTTCCTACAAGAGAAGACACGAAAATATTATTGGCAGAAAATGCGGCTTGAGGGTTTCCTCGAATGCTTGGAAGTGTTGATTGTATGCATTTTCAGTGGAAGAATTGTCCAACAACATGGGCAGGTACGTTCCGTGGACATGAGAAAAAACCTACCATCATCTTAGAAGCCGTGGCATCATATGATCGGTGGTTTTGTCATGGTTTCTTTAAAACGCCAGGGTCGAACAACGACTTGAATGTCTTGGATCAATCTCCACTTTTTGATAAGATGGTTAATGGTTTAGCAGCTTCTTGTAATTACCGCATCAATAGCCACAGCTACGACAAGGGTTACTACTTGGCGGATAATATATATCCACGATTTTCTTGTATTGTGTAGTCATTCAAAATTCTCCTTCCAAATCAACCAGCTAATGCGTTGTTCAATAGATACCAACAAGCGATGTATTGGGATAAGGAGGATATAAAATTTATTATCAAGGCTTGTTTGATTTTGCATAACATGGTCATTGAGAATAAAAAACGTAATTTAGATTGGGGTCAAGTCGTGAACGAACCAATACGAAAGGTTACTGGTGAAAAAGCGGGGGTCTAACAACACCACCCAATATTTCGCTTAGCAATCTGTATGGACTAACTCCGAAATACTTTTCTAGAGAATCAACTATACAGTTAGACTCAATCTAGATAAAAATTATCTCAAGGAGTTATTATCTCAATCTCTCTATTTGATCTTTAGTCTAGCTAAAATCAATAGCGAGTCTTTATCAAAGAGAGATAACTTGGACGGTACCAAATACCAATGTCCAAGGATCAATCAACTACAATCAACAACCAAAAGTTGGATTAGAGAAGTTGATGATCACGAACACACAACCTGTATTATTTCTATTATATAAAATATAATTCGGAAAAGAAATAACACAAACACCAGAACTTTTGTTAACGAGGAAACCGCAAATGCAGAAAAACCCCGGGACCTAGTCCATATTGAATACACACTGTTTTTAGCCACTAAAGACACTATCCTACTCCAAGCTAACTTCGGACTGATCTATAGTTGAACCCCTACCAATCTCCCACTGATACAAGGTACAGTTGTACTCCTACGCCTCTGATACCAGCAGGATACTGCGTACTTGATTCCCTTAGCTGATCTCACCCACAACCAAGAGTTGCTGCAACCCAAAATCACAGTCTTGATAATAAACGAATCTGTCTCACACAGAAAAGTCTATCGAAAGGATAAATCTGTATCCCACAGATAAACCCTAGCTTTTCTTCCGTCTTTAGATACATAATCAAGGTAACAAGAACCAATTGATAATCCGGACTTATATTCCCGAAGAACAACCTAGATTAATCAATCATCTCTCTATAATCCTTCCTGACTACACAAGCGGATTGTCGAGGAATCACAAATAGTGAGACGAAGATGTTTGTGACTTCTATATCTTTCCTATCGGAGAACTCTCACGATCTCAAGCCAATCAATCGATTGTACTCGTACGATAGAAGATGCAAGATCAGATCACACAACTACGATAAAAGTAGTATCGGTCTGGCTTCACAATCACAATGAAGTCTTTAAGTCGTTAACTCGATTTTAGAGAAGAAACTCAAGAGTTAATGGATATCGACTCCAGCGAGTGCACTAGTAGCACACAGACGTGCGGGGATTAGGTTTGCTCAATGCTAGATGTCTCATATATATAGCCTTTGAAATCAAGGTTTTGCCTTAGGTACAAAGCAAACTCTATTCACCGTTAGATGAAAACCTGATTTAGATTCAATCCAATATCTCTCAACCGTTAGATCGAAAGACATAGCTTGTCACACACACTTGGGTACACGTTTACTAGGTTTGAGAAAACCATGCCCAAACGAGTACACGTATGTTGGTTCAACATGATAACCCAAAAGGTCAACCATATGAGCATCTCATATTAATCATGTTCTTCTTCACCATAACTAGTTCAATTGACTCAAATGAACTAGTTAAGAGTTGTTCAAATGCTATGAGATATTATGTAACTACACAAGACACAATTTAAACAAATATGATTCGATTCGATTAGAATCGGCTCATGAACATTATAGCCACGGTTTGCATAAAGTATTCCTTAATAATTAATGTTCCATGTTCAGAGCACATCTTTCGATTATAACCTCTTAAGCTCACAAACAGGTTCGCGGACTTAAGCTAATCGGTAGAGTTTTCCAAACTCAGCAGAAATTCTCGGGTCGAGAACTTCCGCCAGTTCGCGGACTTCGCACACAAACGAGTTTTGGAAATCCCAGCAGAAATTCTCAGTCGAGAACTTCCGTCAGTTCACAGACTGAGTCTGCGGACTGGGTTCGTGGACTTGGCAAGCCAATTCCACAATCCTATCGATTTCTCTTGATCAACAAAGTTCGAAAACTTCGGTTCAAGGAATACATGGTTATATAATATAAACTCTCATTTCAATCATTGAAACATTCTGAGAGGGAGATATTCCGTCGTGAAGAACAACATACCTTTCTCGTCAGAGAAATTTCCAAAGTGATTGAGACTTTCATGACTTTCGTCACTAGGTGAAGATAAACCTGATCAAAGCGAAACGCTTTACCAACACATGATTTCGAGTAAAAGATAAGTAATGAATACTCAGCTCGAAATATTAAGTGTATATGATCTAGTCTATATAGCATACGACTTTTGTCTCATAAGAAGTATGAGAAGAATAGATAGACTTTCGAGTGATAGATAAGTTCAAGTCTTCACATACCTTTTTGTTGATGAAGTTCCACGGTTCCTTAGTGTAGATCTTCGTCATTGTCGTTGAATCACCATGAAGTTCTTGAGCTCAACTACACTTTTCCTATCCTAGTCCGAGACTTAGCTAATAGGCTAGAAATCAAGACTTTATAGTTTTGAACTCTAACATGGACAAACATGCTTGATATAGCAACGCATGCGAGGTTGACCGATCTATGCTCTAACAACTGGAATACCGAGGTCATACCACGAGTTAAGGAATGATGAGGCATATCTCCAACTCCGCAATGATCTTGTTCAACACATTTGGATACGACATGGACTAGGTCTCAGAGATGGTGAAATGCCACCAAAATCTCCTCCTCCGCCTCCAGATAATCTTGACGGTTCGGATGGTGAATTCGATCCTAACGATGTTTACCCACCAGAACATCTTTAGTCTTTTCTCGTAAGATTTCGAAGAACATCTTTAATCTTTTTTCGTAAGATTTCGAATTCACTTTCGGTATGTAAGCAACTTGGTTGCAATCCTATGATTTCTAGATTTTAAAATTAAGAAATATTAAGATTTTCAATCTATTATTTATGGTTTTGATGTTTTCAAAAGAGAAGAAAAAAGACCAAGTATGGATTTTCAAAAGAGAAGAAAAAAAACTAAGTATGGAACTTGAGGAATTGGCTCAGCTTCTGGATGTTTTTCCAGAAAATCGCTAATAAGAATAGCGTTCGGCGCTATTAAGAATATCACCCAACGCTATTAAGAACAACGTTTTGTTTCTAACCATTAGATCTTCAACGACTCCTTCTAATCAACGACTCACAAAAAAACGCTATTAAGAATAGCGTTTCAACGACTATTTTTTTGAATTCGAATTTTTCCCAGTGAATTGATCACTTCTCATCCCAAACCAAAACCTTTCAATCTCTAGATTTTTTTCTCCATCTTCTTAAAATTCATTGCAATTCAGATTTTTTTTTACCATGGCAAAATATGTTACATCTGAAGATGTTGCAATCACCAAAGATTGGATAAGCATTACACTTGATGGTGTTGCCGGAGTTGATCAAAAATCAAACCAGTTTTGGGAGCGGGTATTCGATACCTATGTAAGCAGCTTTGGGAATAAGTATGATAGGACTGTTCATAAGTTACAAAACAGATTTGGTACCTTGAAAATAAATGTCAAAACTTGGGTTGGTATCTAAATAAATTTGCATAGAAACAATGCAAGCGGATGCGGAATAGACGATCTTGTAAGTTTTATTAAGATTTCTTAATGTATATCATTTTATTTTATTGAAGGATTTCTAACTTGGCTTTTTGTTTGTTTTTTGTAGGAGAGAAAAGCTCGATTGGAATATTGTAAGGTTAGCAAGGGAAAACCTTTTAAAAATGAAGAGGTGTACCGACGTTTCAAAGCCCATGTTCCTGGATTCAATCCCGAAGAATTATATCCTACCCAAAATGAGGAAGATGGAGGCTCCTAGTGTTAATGCTTCAACAAGTAGTACTCCGGAAATAAGCTACCCAAGATGGCATGAAGAGGATGGCCCTCGTCGACCACCAGGCAAAAGGGCTCAACAAAGGGAGGCTTCAGAGATATCCGCCATCAACGACGGAACCAACCGTATTTTGAAACATTTTAGTGAAGAAAATGCAAAGAAGATGGCAAGATTTGATGGTCAAGAAGAATATATATTAACTATTGCAGAGACAAACAAGAAATTCGTGGATTTAGCTTTGGAAACATGAACTCGAAGTGTTGGATGTCGTGGTTGAGACCTTGCCGGAATGGAAGCATCAATTTATGTTGGATAAACAAAATAGGATTTTGGAAAAACATGGTTATCCTCCTAGAACACTTGGTGAAAACTATGGTTATCCTAGTACTAGCAATGTTCGTCATTTCATTATATGAAACCATGTAGCTTATGGAACTATGTATCTTCAATTATGTCTTTTTCTTTATTTTTTCAATTTGATGTAGTGGAATCAATGTAGTTGAAGTATTTTTAGTATCAATAAAGTTTCAATTTCTTTCAATTTTATCTTCCTTTTGATTTGATTTGATTCAATATATGAAACCATAAAACTAGTTTGTTCAAGAGGAAAAAAAATGAGAGACTACAGAAAAAAACAAGTATAGGAAAGGGGAAGTCAAGTGGCTCCTGGATGTTTTTTATGGTGAGCGTCATTAAGATTGGCATTAGGCGCCAATAAGAATAGCGCAGAAAGTTATTCTCAATAGCGTTTCATTCTGGACCATTGGATTCTCAACGTTTCCTTATAATCAATGACTCAGAAACAACGCCATTAAGAATGACACTTAACGCTGATATGAATAGCGTTCCAACAGTCAGATTTTTGAATTTAAAATTGTTCTATAAATTGGCTTCTTGAACACAAATCAAACCAATCCACTGATTTTTTATCTCAAGATTTTCTTTGCTTCCCATCTTTACTGATTTTTATTTTTAATTTCAAACCTTTTTTCAATCAAGTGCAAGTTTGGCATACACTACAAATGAAGATTTGGCAATTACAAGAGCTTGGGTGAGAATTAGTCTCCAACCGATTGTTGGACAAAATCAAGGAGTCAACAACTATTGGGAAAGGATGTTTCAAGCCTTTGTAGATGAGGTGGTAATGAAAATGGAAGAACAAGGAAAAGTATTCAAAATAGGTGGGCGGTGATAAAAAAAGCAAATCAAAGTTTACATGGGTATCATACATTCAATTTATGCAAATATGCCCGGGGAGGATGGACGTTAGAAGAAGTTGTAACTATTATTCAATGGAACCACATATTTTCAATTTTCTACATATTTTAAATCAATAATTTTCTAAATATGAGAGATTATGTTTATTTATTTTGTAGGAGGCACATGCTAGAACTCTCTATACTCAACTTAACAACAAAGATTTCGCATATGATCATGTGCACCAAATTCTTAAGAACCATCCCGCTTTCGGAAATTAAATATCGTGATCTTACCGATGATGAAGTGAACTTTGAGAAATTATGAAGCTTGTTAAATTCTAAATATTAGTTATTTCAATCCATGTAATGTCGTTTCTAGTTTTTTCAATCCATGTAACTTAATCTATGAAATGAAAATCCGTTAACTAATTTTATTGGTTTAAATTAGCTAATTTAAATATTCAATTTCAAATCTTTAAATTTTGTTTTGCATTTAAAAAAAAAATTAGTTTCAATTCATAGGTAAAGAAACAGGAATGATGTGAGAAGAGCGTAAAATAAAGAAATAGTAGCTAACCAGTTCTCAATAGCGATAAATGCTATTTTCAATGGCGCTTAACGCTATTATGAATGGCGCTCAATAATGCTATTGTGAATAGCGCCTAACGTTATTGTTAATAGCGCTTGACTTACGCTATTCTTATTAGTGTTTCTTGTCTTTTATTGCACTATTCTTATTGGCGTTAAGCGCTATTGCATGGATTCCACGAACCCTTCCACCATTTCATGGAACCCTGCTTGGATTTTCTGTGGAAAACCCTAACTTGGAAGCCACTAGACTTGACATTCCATGGTTTTTACACACTTGGAATATGTTGGATTCCACCATAAGACTTGGTTTTAGCAGCTAGCTTGCACGAAGACACTGTTGTAGCATTCTTTGGCACACTTGTGTTGCTCACGTGCTTAGTAGAGAAACACATTTCTTTGTGTATTTATATCACTCCTCCCTGGCCTTGAGATATCTTCTGATATATGAAAATACCAGGCCATCTACATTTTTACCATTTTCGTCGCAAACCTTAATTAGCTTCTGATTAAGCCGTTTATTCTTCCATTGATCGGATTTGCTAGTACTTTCTGTAAAATCACTAAAATAGTGTTGTTATCCAAATTATCGAGTCCTAGCTAATATAAATATGGGTATAAAACATAGCACTTTCGTGCTTATCACGGACTTAAGGCAACCGACAGAGTTTTCCAAACTCAGCAGAAAATCTCGGCAAGGAGACTTCCGCCAGTTCGCGGACTAGGTTCGCAGACTAAACGCGCAAACGAGTTTTTGGAAAATCCCAGCAGAAATTCTCAGTAAGAGAAGTTCCTTCAGTTCGCGGACTTGGCAAAGCCAATTCCTCCGGTTTCTCTCAATCAACAAAGTTCGCAAACTTCGGATTAAGGAATATGACTTATGCACATATGTGTGTCCATACAATGCTTATACCCATCATTGGTTACATTGACCTAAACTCTTATTCTAACCATTGAAACATTCTTAGAGGACGTTATATAGTTGTTACACAATTTCTCGTCAAAGCGATTTTCAAAGTGATTAAAACATTATGACTTTCGTCACTAGATGAAGATAAACCCGATCAAAGTGAAATGCTTTACCAACACATGATTTCGAGATATAGATAAGTGACCGGTTGTCAGCCGTGCAAATATAATTCACTTTCTCACTCAACTAGATATAAATATAGTACGTGATAAGAAAGAGTTCGTTCCCACAGAGAGGCTTTTGTTGTTATAAAATTTCAGTTTCTTAGTAACCAAGGGGGGGAATTTTTGTTTTCATCTAAGCAATAAAAGTAATTGAAAGAAAAGTAAATAATTGGAATAATTAATATGGAGAAGATATTGGTCACGGGATAGTATCGTTCACAAACATGTATTTTCATCAATGACTAGAATTGATAATTTTAATCTCTCATTTACTAAAAGTCCTAGGATATCTTGATCGCAAGAGTATCCCTTTTATTTCCCGATTTTATCACAAACAACATTAAAAGATGTTAATGTGAAATCTACCTTGAAAGCAACCTAAAGTGTAAAAGCACAATTAAGTTTAACTCCCTAAGAGCAATAAGTTCTATGAAATAAGACTAATCAATGCAAACAAACGTGTAAAAGCACTACTTCGTTTTAACAAAGGTTATGATTCATATGTGATTAGTAGGATATATCACTACAAGCACTACTCACACTATGCTACTTAGAATCAGGGATAAACAACTATTTCGTATTGAAAACCCTAATCTAGCAATAGAGATGAAGACTAATGTAATTGATTCCGGACTCAAACAAACTAGCATTCAAATCATATGACATTATTAATAATAAAACATAAACAATAAAGTATTGAGACAAAACTAATTCATTGAATCAAATAACATGTTGGAAATCAACTTTTATCCCATAACCAATAATTGAGTTTAGTTACTCATAATAATGGAGTTCATCATAATCATAATCATAAAATAATTGAAGAAGATGAAAAATAAAACGAAAGCAAACCCTAGTTGTAGCTATCTCCAAAGCTCCAAGAATAATACGTGATTTAAGAAGTAGAAACTTTTTTCTGTTGTAGCTTTTCATCTTTCCAAAACTAGGTCAATCCTCCAAAATCCCATATCCAAAGCGGTCCACCAAGCCCATGTGTGTGAAGAACCCACGTAGAAAATATGTCCAAAAAATTATCGTCGAAAACTGGAAGGAAGTCGGTCGGAAACTCGCCGGAAAACATCTCAGGTGACCGACAAAGTCCACATGGTCACCGGTCAAACAGGTCAAATCGGTCAACTTAGTTAACTCGGGTCAAGCACCGAGTCAAACCGGGTCAGCTCATTGAGTCAGACCTGAATCAGGGTCTGAGTAGCCTGACTGAGCTGAACCATCTGAGAAAGTTTTGGCCTGAGTCATTCCTTTGGCTTGAGCTTGTTGCACCATCAGTGTGCATTACTAGTGTTGTGAACTAACTTCAAGTCATGTGCAATCACTCAATTCAGCACAATTCAAGCCATTCAAGGCCATTAACTACTACCACTACCACCACTTGAATCGCAGCTGCAAAATCATCCAGCTCTAGCCTTCTCAGCATCACTACATCCTTGGATTTGTTCTCAACTGCACAATCTACTCCATTTATTCACTGCATCTTCAGCCATAGCATCACAACCTTCTGTAGCTTCTTTCCAACAGCTGCAACTAACATTTCAGCTCCATACTGCAACACAACTCATGCTAGTTCCTTGCAGTTCAACATTCAAGCATTCTAATTCTTGTCAAACTTCAGTCCACTTACTACGTATCCAGCAAAACACCAACACTTCCTCCTGCAATTATATTTCAATCCTAACATTCATCTATTCTGCAACTCAACTTCACAACTCAACAGAACAAACTCCATCTGAAGCTTCAGTCATCACAGGCATCATAATTCATTCTTTACAGCAACAACACCAACTTCATTTTATAGTTGCCTCAGTTCAACTGCATTATGCTCAACATCCATCCACCTGCAATCACCACTGCAACATTCTACTCAGTTCCATCTGAACTGCAATTATTTCCCAGCCTTAAGCCACCACCAGCTTTGCAATTGCACTCAACTGCAACTTCATATTCTTCTCAGCACAAACTAAAATTTATAACTCCTTGAAATAACATCAGCTCAAACAGCAACACCACCACACCATAACTTCCAGTAATTCACAAGCAACGGAATCACCACCTAAGCTCCATCGTCACCAACAACTGCCACAGTAAAACCATCTTCTCAATCTTTCTTCATCACAATTACCCCAGTCAAACTGTCGAATCCATGGCAACAACACTTCAAATCTCGATTCAAGACTTCACTGCAACTACCAGCTCAAGACCCATCCTTCTAAAATTCATCAAACTCTCTACTACTCCTTCAATATCAAATCTGAGAATACCCATCTACTCATATTTCTGAAATTAAACACCAACCCTAGCTTAATCATTTCACAAGCAACACACATCAACCTCAAACACCAGAAGCAAACCCCAACTCTTCTCCAGCTGATTCTTGCTTGCATCAGAAATTCCTGTAGCAGAAACCCTAATTTCCTTCTGAATCTCGTCAATCTCCCCATCAAATTGCCACCCAGAACAAATTCATCTCAAACCCCAATAATTTCATGGGTTAGTCTTCTCTTCTTCTCGATCTCTATTTCAGATTCATACACAAAATCAAGAACCCTAATTTGTCGACCTCAGGCACCACCATCTTAATGGTGCCCTTATCCTTAGAGTGTCTGTACTTATAATCTCTGCCACCAATCTCTGTTGTGACTACACGTGTATAGTGTAGATTTGTTTTTCTTTATAAATGTAATGTCCAGACATCTCTTGAAAGAACAATTACTGATATTCATTAATAATGAAATATCATTTCCTTTCACTTGTCATTATGGTACCAAGAGCAGGTTAAGATCCTTCAATGGTGATTTTTTTTTAACAAAATTCTGTGTTCTTTTTCTCTTGCAACAGTGATTCACAAATACTCTCTTGGGTGAAGATTATTTTTTCTCTGGTATTCTTTGTTTCTTCACTTCCTGCAATTTTTTTTTTCAGATCTATTTTTTGATTCTCTTTCAAATTCGATCCTTCTATCAAGATTTCCTTGAATTCTTGATCTATTTTGTTCATCATACTAGCTTCTATCTTCATTCACTTTCGTTGTTTGTTCAAATCTTGATTTCTGTTTTTCAATTTTATCTCAAATCTTGATTTCTTTCAATGGATCAAAGACCTACTGTTCGAATTTCCACACTTCTGCTCAATACTATTGCTCATATTATTCCTCTGAAACTCAAGGATGATAATTTCATCACCTGGAAAGCTTTAATGTTACCACTTTTCAAGAAATTCCAGGTTGAAAAGTTTATCGATGGTTCTTTTCCATGTCCTAATCAAGGAACCACAAGAGCTCAACTAGCTGAATATAAAGATTGGATTGCTGAAGATACAACTCTTCTTCTTTGGATCCAATCAACAATTTCTGATTCAACTATTGGTTATGTTGCTGGTGATGCTACTTCTAGAGGATTGTGGCTTAGCATTCAAGAAAGATTTTCTCATACTTCTGCAACTTATGTGATTCATATTCGTACCAAGCTTCAATCTCTCAAAATGAGTAGTTTTGTATCAAAATATCTAATGGATATTAAAAGCCTTCAAGATCAACTTGCAGCTGCAGGATCTCAAATTTCAGACACTGAAATGGTGGTAACTATTCTATCTGGCTTGCCTCTAGAATATCATTCCTTTGCTACTTCCATTAGAATTCGTAATCCGCCAGTATCAAGCTAGGAACTGTTCTTGGTGTAGCCTTCCAAGCGCATTGTCTTAGGAAACGAAGAACCAAGCAAAGAATGTAAAGAGATTGTAGTTTGAACCTGATCCTGAGAAGTGTCTGCGGTTGTAAAATCTTCCTCAGTGCTATCTTCATTTGATAAGACCTCCTTGTCATCAATTGCGGATGGATCCGCCTCTAAAACCAATAACTGCGGCTGCACACAGACATGCCCTCGCTTGTACTGTTCATCACAGTTGAAACATAAGCCTTTGGCTTGACGTTCCCTTTGCTCTTCCACTGTAAGCAGTTTCTTACCCACAGGTGGAGAAGGTTTTCGAAATTGAGGAGTAGTAGAAACAGTATTCTGTCTTGACCGCCATGACTGTCTGGTAGACAACAAAACTTCATCCTGATTGAGTGCTTTCTTAAAAGCAGAAGACAAAGTTGTAGGCTCAAACAACTTAACCACATTTCCGACCTCTGGTTTTAAAGCGAGAATAAAAAGGTTAATTAAGTGACTTTCCTCAAAATCCACAAAGTTAAGAAGATGTTCAAATTCAGGAAGAAAATCTTTAATTGAACCCTTTTGTTTGTTTGTACTAATTGCGATTTTCGGATCCACAAACGTTTTCTGAAATCTCTCACGAAGAAGAGTAAAAAACGTAACCCATGTGAGAATCTGCTGTTGAGTTCGTTTCCACCTGAACCAAGCATTAGCCTCACCTTTGAGATGAGCAGCAACTAAATTTACTTTCAGATTATTAGCAATAGAATGCCAAAGAAAGTATTGATCTGCCTGGAAAATCCAACCATCTGGGTCGTCACCATCAAACACGGGAAACTTCAACTGCACTGGTGGAGGACGAGGGGTGTCAAGTATACCAGGACGAACAGGAGGTGTTTTGGGTGGAACACCAGAACCTTCACCTTCAGTGTTCTTTTTAGGTATAAACTCGTCAAGGACAAAGCGTATTGAATTTGTGAGAGCTGATTCAAAAGTCTTAGCTAGACCCTCTGTCAAACTCTTTGTTAAAGCATCGGCCTCTTCCTTACGAGCAAGTTTCTTCTCCTCTCTAGCTGTTTCTTTTGCTGCGAGATCCTCTTCTCTAGCAGTTTCTCTTGCTGCCAGATCATCAGTAATTTTCTGAAGGAGGGAATCAATTTTAGCAGACATACTTGTAACGCTGTCATGAACGCCCTTCAAGTTATCCGTATAGTCATGACCGCCCATTGTAAAAAAAATTTTTTTTTGGTAAAAACGCAACCTTGCTCTGTACCAGATATTAGGGTTCTAGATCCAAATACAATGGACAGACAATTAAGTAACTTGATATACCCTTTTGGTGAGGGTTAAACACACGAGAATTTTGGTTATAACAAGTTGAAGAAGAAGAGAACAGAGGAATAAGGAAGATAAGAAGAAGAGAAGTTGAATAAGAGTTGGTTTTTTAACTTGTTAACCCCTTACAGAACTCGAGAGCCAAATATATATGGCCAGTAATACGTGCGAAACAAGCAAAGTAGTTCTAACTTAACAAGGAAACTGAACTATACCAAATAAAGAAAAACTAATTAAGTATTCTACCAGGAATAGGTGTTGGTACCGTAACACCGAGAATTCTGCAGTTTATGGAAATTAATTCCATCTGCTTCCATGCATAAACGACCACCACTGCCGAGAGTTCTGCAGACAACTATTATTCCCCTCGACTAAAAGATCAGTGCAGCCACCATTTTTAGAATCCATCTCCAGTCATCTTCCATTTCAGCTAGCGTAAGGGCCATTCGTCCATACAATCAACTGCAAACTCTTCTACCCCACTGTTCAATGGCTACGACACCAGTTCTTATTCCCTGTTTTATCAGTACAAATCCTCATCATTCAACACCAGCACTCGCAAATTCGGCTATTAATTCAGCTTCTAATGCATCTCGCAACCCTTTGAAAATACTCTTGTTGACCCCCTTATGTTCACGGCCATGAATCAACGCCAGCACTCATTTTCTTCCGTTGTTGCTCAAATTCACTTTGTTCCATCACAAGAGGAGGTGTTGTTTTGATTCTTTGTGATGTACGTCAAAGAAGAACGTGGTTTGATGGCTGCCACGTCCCACCAACTCCTAGCCGTTAGTGGCCTTCAGAAAGATGACGCGTCTGCCCATATTCGGATAAACGAACTGTAGCATAACACCGTCCATGTCTCAACTAAGCTCTGGTGCCCTGGTGGAGTCTCACGTGTTAGAGCAAGTCTTATGGTGGAATCCATCCATCTTCCATCTTCCAAGCCACCTCAGTACTTGGAACTATGATGAAAGCGCAAGTGTAATGGTGGAATCCAAAGGAACGCTATTAAGAATAGCGTTAAACGCTAATAAGAATAGCGCATCGGAACGTTATTAAGAATAGCGCTTGACTTGAGTAAACGGTCAGAACGCTATTTTTAATAGCGCTGAACGCTATTGTGAATAACGTTTAACGCCATTATCAATAGCGCCGAGCGCTATTGTTCACAACACCATCGACCCCTTCACCAGTTCAGTTCGTTCATCTTCTTCTCTTCTCTCAAACATTAAGAAAAACCAAACCCTAAAACCCCTTTGTTGATTTCTGGCATGATGGTTCAAATCAGTGAAATTGGTTCAAAGGGTTTGTTCTTGGCATCATAAGGAATCTAAGCATACTTCAATTTCTCAATTTAATTGAGAATCCAAAGAGAGGTTAGTGAAATTCTAATTTGATTTTGTTTTATGGTTTGATGAAATGTCGGGGATTTAGATGATATGATTGTTTATTGTATGCATGATACCCGATTGTTTGATGAATGATAACAATTTTGATTCTGACTATGACGAATTTGACATGTGATTTAGGGTTTTAGATAATGAACATTGTGTATTGTGTGAAATTTCCACGAGATAATGAATTAACATGTTTTATTTACATTAAGTAAACAATTAAGTGCATTGTGTGACTAGTTTTTATTTGATGATTTTTTATAGATGTGGACATGGATGTGTGTATGTTGTTGAGTGCAAAAGAGTGGGATGAGAAACATGTTTCTACAAGTATAAACCCACATGATAAACAATATGATATTGTTTTTAGAAGTAATTTGGAGGACCTTGAGGATTTATATAATCGTGTAGTGGTTCATGAAAGCGCTAGTGAAGTTACTCAAAATTCCGGACTTGCTAGATTTTTTGAAATTAGAATTAAGAGAGTTGATCAACAACTATCTTATGGTATCATAGAGAGATGGTGGTATAGCACCAATTCGTTTCTTTTCCCAAATTTTGAAATTGGTTTCACCCCTTTAGATTTTGTTCACTTATCCGGAATTCCTATTGGAAATAGTCGTAGAAGATTGGAATACATCGCTACAAATAGATGGAAAAGTAGAGAAAACCAATAACTAGAGAATACCTAATTTGCACTTATGCATGGGTATGCAAACTACAGCAAGAAGTCGGGTGATTTTCCTATTAGTTTCCTCGCAAAATATATTAATGAAAATCCAATTAATGATGAAAATTGGAGATTATGACTCGATACTTCTTACTATGGGTGATTTCAAAAAAATTAATGGCACGTAGCACTACATGAGCAAGCAAAGGTTGGATTGCTTCCTTGCGTGATTTGAATGCAATTCGTGATTATGATTGGGGTTTGGCTTGTTTTAGTCACTTGTATAGTAGCATGAGTGCGGTTGTTAGAGGTGGAAAAAACATGTGTGGAATGGCGATACTTCTAGAATATTGGTTTTACATATACTTTCGTACTTTGACGCATTTTCTCAAAGAAGATGTACCTCTTGATGTATGGCGTACGATTATGATATTTAAGAAAGATAGTCTAGTGAAGTTTCAAATGGATAGTGCTAAACACTCCCTTACTACAGCTCGCAAACAAATTGAGTTGAGGACAATTGTTGGAACGTTATGGCAACCATGGTCAACTGGTGTATAGAGATCATCCTGATATAGTGCATGCTCGTGAAATCTCCATGCAAAGAGTGGCTTTTTAATCCGGAAAGCGATAATAGTATCATGTATCTTGGTGAACGATTTTTAAGGCAAACAAGGGGATTTATAACAATTCCAAGAAGTCCACGTGAAAGTTTGGAAGACCTTGTTAACCCACGGGATCCTATTGATGTGGTTGAAGGACGAGACTATAAACATGTTGAAGAGAGCCGATATGTGTGGTGGTGGAAGCAATAATCTATTGGAATTTCGTTTCCAGAAATGCTGCGTCAAGATAACAGAGATGAAGTTGGAGCTGCAAGTACTCAAGATCCAACATTTCTTGTGAATCAGGTCCCCCCAATACATCCGACACGGTATATGTATGACAATGTCTCACAAGTTTCACCTGAATTTCCAAAAACTCCATGGTATATGGTACGCTCATACAGTGAAGGCAACCGTGTTCAAGTGCCTTTGCAACCACCCGAAGCTCCTCCATTTACGTATGATAGCAGTTGGGGAACAAGGGTTAGTAATTTTTGGTTTTAAATCTTTCAATTATTTTGTTTGCCATATTTTTATGATTTTATTTACACATTAAAAGCTCTTTAACATATTTGTTATGTTGGTTTTCTTTTCAGGAGCAATGGAAAGATCTAGCGCTCAATTTTGCTACGTTAAATGTTACAAAGGTATTGGTTTGAACAAGATCGTGCATAAGATCTTGGGAATTACATATGGGAAGGATCGACATCAACCCAATCATGTTATGATCTTGCAGAAAACTCCCAATATTGTCGTAAAAGACCAGCCACAAGTCATGATGCCGCATTAGATGATACACCAGATGAAAGAATTCAAGAGACATAATTCACCCAAATGTTAAATAATAGTGATGGTTTTACTTGTGATGAAGTGCAAAGGACGTTGGGAATAGAACCGTGTGATTAGCGGGTTTACTGTGGTAACATAGATGTAGTCTTGATGGTGTATGAATTCAAGAATGTGAGAATGAATGTTTCTTTAGTGTATGAATGTCTTTTATTTATGTGTGTGTATGAATATCTTCTATTTTGCATGAATGTGTTTTCTTTTGTCTTTTCTTTATATGTGTGTACGAAAATCTTGGAATGCTTACAGTATTTGAGCTTTGTTTACAGGTGCAATATGGACGATGAAAATCCGCTAAAGAGGTATGTACTATTGACGTATGGTATCGATATTAGCATTGGTGATGATAGCGAGGAGAGATCAATTGTGGTATACCAGTATATGACTCAAAGAATGCATAGACTCTTCCAACTGGTGCCTCAAGAAGTATTGACGCGACAAATTATGGACATGAAACGAGAGGACGGAGATGCAAGGATGATGCATGACTACTGTGGACCTAACTGTACTTGGGTCCCTAAGAAGTTCCACCGGCGTTTGGGTATATACCGACCTCTTTTATTACGTATTCTAAGTGAAATAGTTGTTGCGGATCCTGCTTTTGATTTCCAAGTTGATTGCACCGGAAAACTTGGCCACTCTCCCCACACGAAGATGTATGCCGTGATGAAATGTTTGTGTAAAGGCATAGCCGCTGATAGCACATATGATTATGTCCGTATGGGAGCGCCGACCGTCTATATGTATGTGAAGAAGTTTACTAGGGTAATTGTTCGGAACTTTGGTCCAAGGTATATGCGACTTCCTACAAGAGAAGACACGAAAATATTATTGGCAGAAAATGCGGCTTGAGGGTTTCCTGGAATGCTTGGAAGTGTTGATTGTATGCATTTTCAGTGGAAGAATTGTCCAACAGCATGGGCAGGTACGTTCCGTGGACATGAGAAAAAACCTACCATCATCTTAGAAGCCGTGGCATCATATGATCGGTGGTTTTGGCATGGTTTCTTTGGAACGCCAGGGTCGAACAACGACTTGAATGTCTTGGCTCAATCTCCACTTTTTGATAAGATGGTTAATGGTTTAGCAGCTTCTTGTAATTACCGCATCAACATCCACAGCTACGACAAGGGTTACTACTTGGCGGATAATATATATCCACGATTTTCTTGTATTGTGTAGTCATTCAAAATTCTCCTTCCAAATCAGCCAGCTAATACGTTGTTCAATAGATACCAACAAGCGATGTATTGGGATAAGGAGGATATAAAATTTATTATCAAGGCTTGTTTCATTTTGCATAACATGGTCATTGAGAATGAAAAACGTAATTTAGATTGGGGTCAAGTCGTGAACGAACCAATACGAAAGGTTACTGGTGAAAAAGCGGGGGTCTAACAACACCACCCAATATTTCGCTTAGCAATCTGTATGGACTAACTCCGAAATACTTTTCTAGAGAATCAACTATACAGTTAGACTCAATCTAGAAAAAAAGTATCTCAAGGAGTTATTATCTCAATCTCTAGATTTGATCTTTAGTCTAGCTAAAATCAATAGAGAGTCTTTATCAAAGAGAGATAACTTGGACGGTACCAAAGACCAATGTCCAAGGATCAATCAACTACAATCAACAACCAAAAGTTGGATTAGATAAGTTGATGATCACGAATGCACAAACTGTATTATTTCTATTATATAAAATATAATTCGGAAAAGAAATAACACAGACACCAGAACTTTTGTTAACGAGGAAACCGCAAATGCAGAAAAACCCCGGGACCTAGTCCATATTGAATACACACTGTATTAAGCCACTACAGACACTAGCCTACTCCAAGCTAACTTCAGACTGATCTATAGTTGAACCCCTACCAATCTCCCATTGATACAAGGTACAGTTGTACTTCTACGCCTCTGATCCCAGCAGGATACTGCGCACTTTATTCCCTTAGCTGATCTCACCCACAACCAAGAGTTGCTGCAACCCAAAATCACAGACTTGATAATAAACGAACGTCTATCGAAAGGATATATCTGTCTCCCACAGATAAACCCTAGGTTTTGTTCCGTCTTTAGATACATAATCAAGGTAACAAGAACCAATTGATAATCCGGACTTATATTCCCAAAGAAAAGCCTAGATTAATCAATCATCTCTCTACAATCCTTCCTGACTACACAAGCGGATTATCGAGGAATCACAAATAGTGAGACGAAGATGTTTGTGACTTCTTTATCTTGCCTATCGGAGAACTCTCACGATCTCAAGCCAATCAATCGATTGTACTCGTACGATAGAAGATGCAAGATCAGATCACACAACTACGATAAAAGTAGTGTCGGTCTGGCTTCACAATCACAATGAAGTCTTTAAGTCGTTAACTCGATTTTAGAGAAGAAACTCAAGAGTTAATGGATATCGACTCTAGCGTGCGCACTAGTAGCACACAGACGTGTGGGGATTAGGTTTTCTCAATGCTAGATGTCTCATATATATAGTCTTTGAAATCAAGGTTTTGCCTTAGGTACAAAGCAAACTCTATTCACCGTTAGATGAAAACCTGATTTAGATTCAAGCCAATATCTCTCAACCGTTAGATCGAAATACATAGCTTGTCACACACACTTGGGTACACGTTTACTGGGTTTGAGAAAACCATGCCCAAACGAGTACACGTATGTTGGTTCAACATGATAACCAAAAAGGTCAACCATATGAGCATCTCATATTAATCATGTTCTTCTTCACCATAACTAGTTCAACTGACTGAACTAGTTAAGAGTTGTTCAAATGCTATGAGATATTATGTAACTACACAAGACACAATTTAAACAAAGATGATTCGATTCGATTAGAATCGGCTCATGAACATTATAGCCACGGTTTGCATAAAGTATTCCTTAATAATTAATGTTCCATGTTCAGAGCACATCTTTCGATTATAACCTCTTAAGCTCACAAACAGGTTCGCGGACTTAAGCTAATCGGTTGAGTTTTCCAAACTCAGCAGAAATTCTCGGGTCGAGAACTTCTGCCAGTTCGCGGACTTCGCACACAAACGAGTTTTGGAAATCCCAGCAGAAATTCTCAGTCGAGAACTTCCGTCAGTTCGCAGACTGAGTCTGCGGATTGGGTTTGCGGACTTGGCAAGCCTATTCCACAATCCTATCGATTTCTCTTGATCAACAAAGTTCGAAAACTTCGGTTCAAGGAATACATGGTTATATAATATAAACTCTCATTCCAATCATTGAAACATTCTGAGAGGGCGATATTCAGTCGTGTAGAACAACAGACCTTTCTCGTCAGAGCAATTTCCAAAGTGATTGAGACTTTCATGACTTTCGTCACTAGGTGAAGATAAACCTGATCAAAGCGAAACGCTTTACCAACACATGATTTCGAGTAAAAGATAAGTAATAAATACTCAGCTCAAAATATCAAGTGTATATGATCTAGTCTATATAGCATATGACTTTAGTCTCATAAGAAGTATGAGAAGAATAGATAGACTTTCGAGTGATAGATAAGTTCAAGTCTTCACATACCTTTTTGTTGATGAAGTTCCACGTTTCCTTAGTGTAGATCTTCGTCATTGTCGTTGAATCACCATGAAGTTCTTGAGCTCAACTACACTTTTCCTATCCTAGTCCGAGACTTAGCTAATAGGCTAGAAATCAAGACTTTATAGTTTTGAACACTAACATGGACAAACATGCTTGATATAGCAACGCATGCGAGGTTGACCGATCTATGCTCTAACAATTGGAATACCGAGGTCATACCACGAGTTAAGGAATGATGAGGCATATCTCCAACTCCGCAATGATCTTGTTCAACACATTTGGATACGACATGTACTAGGTCTCAGAGATGGTGAAATGCCACCAAAATCTCCTCCTCCGCCTCCAGATAATCTTGACGGTTCGGATGGTGAATTCGATCCTAACGATGTTTACCCGCCAGAACATCTTTAGTCTTTTCTCGTAAGATTTCGAAGAACATCTTTAATCTTTTTTCGTAAGATTTCGAATTCACTTTCGGTATGTAAGCAACTTGGTTGCAATCCTATGATTTCTAGATTTTAAAATTAAGAAATATTAAGATTTTCAATCTATTATTTATGGTTTTGATTGTTTTCAAAAGAGAAGAAAAAAGGACCAAGTATGGATTTTCAAAATAGAAGAAAAAAAAACTAAGTATGGAACTTGAGGAATTGGCTCAGCTTCTGGATGTTTTTCCAGAAAATCGCTAATAAGAATAGCGTTCGGCGCTATTAAGAATATCACCCAACGCTATTAAGAACAACGTTTTGTTTCTAACCATTAGATCTTCAACGACTCCTTCTAATTAACGACTCACGAAAAAACGCTATTAAGAATAGCGTTTCAACGACTATTTTTTTGAATTCGATTTTTTCCCTGTGAATTGATCACTTCTCATCCCAAACCAAAACCTTTCAATCTCTAGATTTTTTTTCTCCATCTTCTTAAAATTCATTGCAATTCAGATTTTTTTTTACCATGGCAAAATATGCTACATCCGAAGATGTTGCAATCACCAAAGCTTGGATAAGCATTACACTTGATGGTGTTGCCGGAGTTTATCAAAAATCAAACCAGTTTTGGGAGCGGGTATTCGATACCTATGTAAGCATCTTTGGGAATAAGTATGATAGGACTGTTCATAAGTTACAAAACAGATTTGGTACCTTGAAAATAGATGTCAAAACTTAGGTTGGTATCTTAAGAAATTTGCATAGAAACAATGCAAGCGGATGCGGAATAGACGATCTTGTAAGTTTTATTAAGATTTCTTAATGTATATCATTTTATTTTATTGAAGGATTTCTAACTTGGGTTTTTGTTTGTTTTTTGTAGGAGAGAAAAGCTAGATTGGAATATTGTAAGGTTAGCAAGGGAAAACCTTTTAAAAATGAAGAGGTGTACCGACTTTTCAAAGCCGATGTTCATGGATTCAATCCCGAAGAATTATATCCTACCCAAAATGAGGAAGATGGAGGCTCCTAGTGTTAATGCTTCAACAAGTAGTACTCCGGCAAGAAGCTACCCAAGATGGCATGAAGAGGATGTCCCTCGTCCACCACCGGGTAAAAAGGCTCAACAAAGGGAGGCTTCAGAGATATCCGCCATCAACGACGGAACCAACCGTATTTTGAAACATTTTAGTGAAGAAAATGCAAAGAAGATGGCAAGATTGGATGGTCAAGAAGAATATATATTAACTATTGCAGAGACAAACAAGAAATTCGTGGATTTAGCTTTGGAAACATGAACTCGAAGTGTTGGATGTGGTGGTTGAGACCTTGCCGGAATGGAAGCAGCAATTTATGTTGGATAAACAAAATAGGATTTTGGAAAAACATGGTTATCCTCCTAGAACACTTGGTGCAAACTATGGTTATCCTAGTACTAGCAATGTTCGTCATTTCATTATATGAAACCATGTATCTTATGGAACTATGTAGCTTCAATTATGTCTTTTTCTTTATTTTTTCAATTTGATGTAGTGGAATCAATGTAGTTGAAGTATTTTTAGTATCAATAAAGTTTCAATTTCTTTCAATTTTATCTTCCTTTTGATTTGATTTGATTCAATATATGAAACCATAAAACTAGTTTGTTCAAGAGGAAAAAAAATGAGAGACTACAGAAAAAAAACAAGTATAGGAAAGGGGAAGTCAAGTGGCTCCTGGATGTTTTTTGTGGTGAGCGTCATTAAGATTGGCGTTAGGCGCCAATAAGAATAGCGCAGAAAGTTATTCGCAATAGTGTTTCATTCTGGACCATTGGATTCTCAACGTCTCCTTCTAATCAATGACTCAGAAACAACGCCATTAAGAATGGCACTTAACGCTGATATGAATAGCGTTCCAACAGTCAGATTTTTGAATTTAAAATTGTTCTATAAATTGGCTTCTTGAACACAAATCAAACCAATCCACTGATTTTTTATCTCAAGATTTTCTTTGCTTCCCATCTCTACTGATTTTTATTTTTAATTTCAAACCTTTTTTCAATCAAGTGCAAGTATGGCATACACTACAAATGAAGATTTGGAAATTACAAGAGCTTGGGTGAGAATTAGTCTCCAACCGATTGTTGGACAAAATCAAGGAGTCAACAACTATTGGGAAAGAATGTTTCAAGCCTTTGTAGATGAGGTGGTAATGAAAATGGAAGAACAAGGAAAACTATTCAAAATAGGTGGGCGGTGATAAAAAAAGCAAATCAAAGTTTACATGGGTATCATACATTCAATTTATGCAAATATGCCCGGGGAGGATGGACGTTAGAAGAAGTTGTAACTATTATTCAATGGAACCTCATATTTTCAATTATCTACATATTTTAAATCAATAATTTTCTAAATATGAGAGATTATGTTTATTTATTTTGTAGGAGGCACATGCTAGAACTCTTTATACTCAACTTAACAACAAAGATTTCGCATATGATCATGTGCACCAAATTCTTAAGAACCATCCCGATTTCGGAAATTAAATATCGTGATCTTACCGATGATGAAGTGAACTTTGAGAAATTATGAAGCTTGTTAAATTCTAAATATTAGTTATTTCAATCCATGTAATGTCGTTTCTAGTTTTTTTAATCCATGTAACTTAATCTATGAAATGAAAATCCGTTAACTAATTTTATTGGTTTAAATTATCTAATTTAAATATTTAATTTCAAATCTTTAAATTTTGTTTTGCATTTAATAAAAAAATTAGTTTCAATTCATAGGTAAAGAAACAGGAATGATGTGAGAAGAGTGTAAAATAAAGAAATAGTAGCTAACCAGTTCTCAATAGCGATAAACGCTATTTTCAATGGCGCTTAACGCTATTATGAATGGCGCTCAATAATGCTATTGTGAATAGAGCCTAACGCTATTGTTAATAGCGCTTGACTTACGCTATTCTTATTAGCGTTGAGCGCTATTCTTATTAGTGTTTCTTGTCTTTTATTGCGCTATTCTTATTGGCGTTAAGCGCTATTGCATGGATTCCACGAACCCTTCCACCATTTCATGGAACCCTGCTTAGATTTTCTGTGGAAAACCCCAACTTGGAAGCCACTAGACTTGACATTCCATGGTTTTTCCACACTTGGAATATGTTGGATTCCACCATAAGACTTGCTCTTAGCAGCTAGCTTGCACGAAGACACTGTTGTAGCATTCTTTGGCCCACTTGTGTTGCTCACGTGCTTAGTAGAGAAACACATTTCTTTGTGTATTTATATCACTCCTCCCTGGCCTTGAGATATCTTCTGATATATGAAAATACCAGGCCAGCTACATTTTTACCATTTTCGTCGCAAACCTTAATTAGCTTCTGATTAAGCCGTTTATTCTTCCATTGATCGGATTCGCTAGTACTTTCTGTAAAATCACTAAAATAGTGTTGTTATCCAAATTATCGAGTCCTAGCTAATATAAATATGGGTATAAAATATAGCACTTTCGTGCTTATCACGGACTTAAGGAAACCGGCAGAGTTTTCCAAACTCAGCAGAAAATCTCGGCAAGGAGACTTCCGCCAGTTCGCGGACTAGGTTCGCAGACTAAACGCGCAAACGAGTTTTTGGAAAATCCCAGCATAAATTCTCAATAAGAGAAGTTCCGTCAGTTCGCGGACTTGGTAAAGCAAATTCCTCCGGTTTCTCTCAATCAACAAAGTTCGCAAACTTCGGATTAAGGAATATGACTTATGCACATATGTGTTTCCACACAATGCTTATACCCATCATTGGTTATATTGACCTAAACTCTTATTCTAACCATTGAAACATTCTTAGAGGACGTTATATAGTTGTTACACAATTTCTCGTCAAAGCGATTTTCAAAGTGATTGAAACATTATGACTTTCGTCACTAGATGAAGATAAACCCGATCAAAGCGAAATGCTTTACCAACACATGATTTCGAGATATAGATAGGTGACCGGTTGTCAGCCGTGCAAATATAATTCACTTTCTCACTCAACTAGATATAAATATAGTACGTGATAAGAAAGAGTTCGTTCCCACAGAGAGGCTTTTGTTGTTATAAAATTTCAGTTTCTTAGTAACCAAGGGGAGGAATTTTTGTTTTTATCTAAGCAATAAAAGTAATTGAAAGAAAAGTAAATAATTGGAATAATCAATATGGAGAAGATATTGGTCACGGGATAGTATCGTTCACAAACATGTATTTTCATCAATGACTAGAATTGATAATTTTAATCTCTCCTTTACTAAAAGTCCTAGGATATCTTGATCACAAGAGTATCCCTTTTATTTCCCGATTTTATCACAAACAACATTAAAATATGCTATTGTGAAATCTACCTAGAAAGCAACCTAAAGTGTAAAAGCACAATTAAGTTTAACTCCCTAAGAGCAATAAGTTCTATGAAATAAGACTAATCAATGCAAACAAACGTGTAAAAGCACTACTTCGTTTTAACAAAGGTTATGATTCATATGTGATTAGTAGGATATATCACTACAAGCACTACTCACACTATGCTACTTAGAATCAGGGATAAACAACTATTTCGTATTGAAAACCCTAATCTAGCAATAGAGATGAAGACTAATGTAATTGATTCCGGACTCAAACAAACTAGCATTCAAATCATATGACATTATTAATAATAAAACATAAACAATAAAGTATTGAGACAAAACTAATTCATTGAATCAAATAACATGTTGGAAATCAACTTTTGTCCCATAACCAATAATTGAGTTTAGTTAGTCATAATAATGGAGTTCATCATAATCATAATCATAAAATAATTGAAGAATATGAAAAATAAAACGAAAGCAAACCCTAGTTGTAGCTATCTCCAAATCTCCAAGAATAATACGTGATTTAAGAAGTAGAAACTTTTTTCTGTTGTAGCTTTTCATCTTTCCAAAACTAGGTCAATCCTCCAAAAGCCCATATCCAAAGCGGTCCACCAAGCCCATGTGTGTGAAGAACCCACGTAGAAAATATGTCCAAAAAATTATCGCCGAAAACTGGAAGGAAGTCGGTCGGAAACTCGCCGGAAAACATCTCAGGTGACCGGCAAAGTCCACCTGGTCACCGGTCAAACAGGTCAAATCGGTCAACTGAGTTAACTCGGGTCAAGCACCGAGTCAAACTGGGTCAGCTCATTGAGTCAGGGTCTGAGTAGCCTGACTGAGCTGAACCAACTGAGAAAGCTTTGGCCTGAGTCATTGATTTGGCTTGAGCTTGTTGCACCATCAGTGTGCATCACTAGTGTTGTGAACTAACTTCAAGTCATGTGCAATCACTCAATTCAACACAATTCAAGCCATTCAAGGCCATTAACTACTACCACTACCACCACTTGAATCGCAGCTGCAAAATCATCCAGCTCTAGCCTTCTCAGCATCACTACATCCTGGGATTTGTTCTCAACTTCACAATCTACTCCATTTATTCACTGCAGCTTCAGCCATAGCATCGCAACCTTCTGTAGCTTCTTTCCAACAGCTGCAACTAACATTTCAGCTCCATACTGCAACACAACTCATGCTAGTTCCTTGCAGTTCAACATTCAAGCATTCTAATTCTTGTCAAACTTCAGTCCACTTACTCCGTATCCAGCAAAACACCAACACTTCCACCTGCAATTTTATTTTAATCCTAACATTCATCAATTCTGCAACTCAACTTCACAACTCAACAGAACAAACTCCATCTGAAGCTTCAGTCATCACAGGCATCATAATTCATTCTTTACAGCAACAACACCAACTTCATTTCACAGTTGCCTCAGTTCAACTGCATTATGCTCAACATCCATCCACCTGCAATCACCACTGCAACATTCTACTCAGTTCCATCTGAACTGCAATCATTTCCCAGCCTTAATCCACCACCAGCTTTGCAATTGCACTCAACTGCAACTTCATATTCTTCTCAGCACAAACTAAAATTTATAACTCCTTGAAATAACATCAGCTCAAACAGCAACACCACCACACCATAACTTCGAGTAATTCACAAGCAACAGAATCACCACCCGAGCTCCATCGTCACCAACAACTGCCACAGTAAAACCATCTTCTCAATCTTTCTTCATCACAATTACCCCAGTCAAACTGTCGAATCCATGGCAACAACACTTCAAATCTCGATTCAAGACTTCACTGCAACTACCAGCTCAAGACCCATGCTTCTAAAATTCATCAGACTCTCTACTACTCCTTGAATATCAAATCTGAGAATACCCATCTACTCATATTTCTGAAATTAAACACCAACCCTAGCTTAATCATTTCACCAGCATCACACATCAACCTCAAACACCAGAAGCAAACCCCGACTCTTCTCCAGCTGATTCTTGTTTGCATCAGAAATTCCTGTAGCAGAAACCCTAATTTCCTTCTGAATCTCATCAATCTCCCCATCAAATTGCCACCCAGAACAAATTCATCTCAAACCCCAATAATTTCATGGGTTAGTCTTCTCTTCTTCTCGATCTCTATTTCAGATTCATACACAAAATCAAGAACCCTAATTTGTCGACCTCAGGCACCACCATCTTAATGGTGCCCTTATCCTTAGAGTGTCTGTACTTATAATCTCTGCCACCAATCTCTGTTGTGACTACACGTGTATAGTGTAGATTTTTTTTTCTTTATAAATGTAATGTCCAGACATCTCTTGAAAGAATAATTACTGATATTCATTAATAATGAAATATCATTTCCTTTCACTTGTCATTATGGTACCAAGAGCAGGTTAAGATCCTTCAATGGTGATTTTTTTTAACAAAACTCTGTGTTTTTTTTCTCTTGCAACAGTGATTCACAGATACTCTCTTGGGTGAAGATTATTTTTTCTCTGGTATTCTTTGTTTCTTCACTTCCTGCAATTTTTTTTTTCAGATCTATTTTTTGATTCTCTTTCAAATTCGATCCTTCTATCAAGATTTCCTCGAATTCTTGATCTATTTTGTTCATCATACTAGCTTCTATCTTCATTCACTTTCGTTGTTTGTTCAAATCTTGATTTTCATTTTTCAATTTTATCTCAAATCTTGATTTCTTTCAATGGATCAAAGACCCACTGTTCGAATTTCCACACTTCCGCTCAATACTATTGCTCATATTATTCCTCTGAAACTCAAGGAATAATTTCATCACCTGGAAAGCTTTAATGTTACCACTTTTCAAGAAATTCCAGGTTGAAAAGTTTATCGATGGTTCTTTTCCATGTCCTGATCAAGGAACCACAAGAGCTCAACTAGCTGAATATCAAGATTGGATTGCTGAAGATACAACTCTTCTTCTTTGGATCCAATCAACAATTTTTGATTCAATTATTGGTTATGTTGCTGGTGCTGCTACTTCTAGAGGATTGTGGCTTAGCATTCAAGAAATATTTGCTCATACTTCTGCAACTCATGTGATTCATATTCGTACCAAGCTTCAATCTCTCAAAATGAGTAGTTTTGTATCAAAATATCTAATGGAGATTAAAAGCCTTCAAGATCAACTTGCAGTTGCAGGATCTCAAATTTCAGACACTGAAATGGTGGTAACTATTCTATCTGGCTTGCCTCTAGAATATCATTCCTTTGCTACTTCCATTAGAATTCGTAATCCGCCAGTATCAAGCAAGGAACTGTTCAATCTGCTCATGAATGAACACTGAAATTGTTGTTCACTTGTCATTACATCTCTTCTACTCATTCACCAGATGATTTAATCGACTGATTTCTTCATCGTCTCACTGATTCTCTCAACTTCTCTCAGTTCTTCTGAGTTTCAGCATCACCTACTACTACTACTGCTTCACTCTCTCGGCTAAAATCACCAGCAGCCGCAGCTATCTTTCAGTCTGTCTTGATTTTGAGAAAGAATGATTGAGAAATGAAACTCAATTCTAGGGTCATGTAGGAAACAAAATTGCTATCGGCACCCAAGTTAATTGTTAAAGGCAAACTGGCTTGTCGGTTTCAGAAAACCGACAATTTATTTCCTTTCTCAACTCAACTGTCAGTTATGGAGGACTGACAATTCATTCTTTGCCTTCTTCACCGCATAACCTTAGCTAGCTCCAGCTATCCTCGCCTGTGAAATGATGATTCTGCCCTTTATGCTCTAAAAGAGTGATTTCTTCCTTCTTTTGCTCCAAAGGACTCCATTGCACCTAATAACTCAAAAGTAAACATAAGAGATGCAATTCACATGGATAATAGCAAAGAAATCATAAATACTAAATATGAAAATAGGTGTTTTACAACGCCTATCAAATTCCCCCACACTTAGACTTTGCTAGTCCTCGAGCAAATGAAACAAAACTTATTCTGAAATATACATACAACTCTCGTGAGGGTCTACTAGAGATATACCCACAAAACCTACTTTTCCAACTTACTAGTTCTCCGTAATGGTAGTATCCAACGCGCTAAGAAGACATAGAGATTCTACACACTAGTCATAAGAAGTTAGACACATAAATGAACACAGTCTCATCCTTAAAAGTTGAAAGAGAAATAACCATCCCTTATCGAAAGAAATTCGGGTTCGGAGTGATCGAAAATCTCGACTCTGCCTCACAAGAAAGGGTTTTATGATATTGCTCTCAATAATAAATAGCTTTTTATGGGTCACACATGTGTCGAGGTAGGAATGAAGAGAGAATCCTGCGACACGTTGAATGGTAGGAAGGCAAAAACCCTTCGAATTGTTTTGAAAACCCACATCTTTTATTCATTTTTGAAACCCTTTTTTCTGACGATCTCTAAGAAAGGAAATCAACCACTTAACGAAGGTGGAAATATGCTTACTAACCTCGTTATCCGTTCGATGTGCAGCTAGCACCACTCTCACAGCATCCATAGAAACGTCCTCGGTCTTCTATCGGTGTCTTCATCTTCGTCTTCGGTCTTCAACTCTTGATGACAACTCTTGAACTTCGTAGAATCTTGACAATGATGATTCTTTCCTCTAATTCCTTGTTGCTTGAAACTTCATTACGGATATTTCTTATTCCATTGGCTTTATTGAATAAATACAAAACCAAATACGAACTAAACAAACAAAAATATGATGCAATGAATTATTTTTTTTGATAATAATAAAATAAATACAAAATATGAAAACTAATGATGAACCTAATAAAAAATTTCTTGTTTTTTTTTTTGGCAAGGGACCTAGCATAATAATGACCATGTCCCAAGTTGTTTTTTTTTTTAACAAGAGAAAATGATACAAATACAAAATAAAGATAAAAATAAAAACGCAATTACAAAGGCCATGGTGTAAGTACTTTACTGCTCGATTCTCCACAACTCGTATGTCTCGATATCATAAACTTCTTGAATTCCCATCTTGATAATATTTGTTGTTGTACAATAGTCTTCAACTCGTAAAAATTCTGCTCCTTGTCTTGTTGCTATACTTAAATATGAAATCTGCTCATTTCTGTATTGTTGCTTGTAAACCTTAAACGTCTTCAACTTTCCTTAGAATTTGTGATGTTCCTCTTGTTGATGATGATAGTGTTTCTATGGACCTGTTGGTGTAGAGAGAGATAAAGTGGATGGTGCTAACTGCGAACAAGATTACAAAGTGATATGTAAGTTAGCAATTCGATGTCACCATTCATGATTGATAAAATAACACTCAAGAGATCAAAATAGTGCTTCTATTGGTGGGAGGTTGGGTAGATCACCATTCTACCCGGAGTTTACGTACGGTGACACACACTCTAAAAGCACAAATTTAGACAGGTACAAAGAATTGAAGGTCGGTGCAACTCATGATGTAACATGGGTAGTCTCCACTATAAGGGATCACAAATCTAATACCGAATTCAGTCTGCACCTCATTTGCCACTGGGATGGTTAAATCCAACTTTAATTCTCATACAAGTAAGAAACCCGATCATGTTCTCTGTCATCTCTAAGTTCAGTAACTCTTATGAGAATCTCGATGTAATCTTAGCGACATGTATACTATGTGACTCTAAACTAACCACAAGTTGGAAATACTAGATATGAAAATAGGTGTTATACAACGCTTATCAATAGGCGAGATATACTCGGCTCGAAATATCAAATGTGTATGATCCAGTCTATATAGCATACGACTTTTGTCTCATAAGAAGTAGGAGATAGAAGAAGATAGACTTTTGAGTGATATATAAGTTCAAGTCTCCACATATCTTTTTGTTTATGAAGTTACACGGTTCCTTGAGTAGATCTTCATCGTTGTATGATGAATCACCATGAAGTCCTTGAGCTCAACTACACTTTTCTATCCTAGTCCGAGACTTATCTATGTAGACTAGAAATCAAGACTCATAGTTTTGATCACTAACATTGACAAACATGCTTGATATAGCAACGCATGCGAGGTCGACCGAGATATGCTCTAACAAAAGGTGTTTTTGGCTTAATCTTAAACAATTACCTTAGGGTGATTGAACATAAGATAGATCTAAACCCGACGAAGGAGTTCATGTTGAGATAAACGGAAGAGCCTTTGTCCGACTCATATTACTTGGTCTCAACTATACGAAGTTAGGTGTAATTTTGTGTAGCGGCTTAATCCTTTGAGTATTCAATTATGGACTAGGTCCCGGGGTTTTTATGCATTTGCGGTTTCCTCGTTAACAAAATCTTGCCGTGTCATTTACTTTTATTTTTCGCATTATAATTGTTTTATTATAATTAAAGTAAACATACTTCGTTGGTTAAGTCCGAACCTTTGTATCAAGTAAACATACTTCGTTGTTGTATTGTCTCGATCTCGTATCCATAGACGATCATACGAAGTGTGAACCGATTAGTTGTATTGTCTCGACTCAGTCCATAGACAATCACTTTCGGAGAAAGGACTTATATGTAGGAAAAGTTTTAGCTTGAGGTATATTTGGGTACCCTCTCCTTTTCAATTGGTATCAGAGCAGGCAAACACGAAAAGATCTAACAATCTATGTTTGGTGCGATCCAAACTATAAGAATGAATCCAAAGGATGATTCAGTTAACGTGTCACAAGGTTTGAAGAAAACTCTCCATGGATTTAACTTCCAAAAATGCTTGGAAGGGATGTATTCTATAAGCTCCTCGTGCTCTTTTGAAAACATGTTTGTATGCTCTCAAGAAGAGGTTAAGTTAAGTCATGTACTCACACTTGATGAGTCTGATTCGGAATCACTAGATGATGGAGAATATGTTGATTATGTGAACATAAAAACATCTCAGCTTGATGAACTAAAGAAATAATTTGTTTCTTGTGCAACTGAGCTCACTCTTGCACTTAAGAGAGAAGGAAAACTTCTTAAAGACTTAGGTCATATTAAAGCTGAAAATGATCATCTCAAACGTGATTTGTCATCATGTAAAAATGATTTAGAATCCTGCAAGGTCAGTTGTTTCTCAAAGATCAATCTATTGGAAACTAAGTTGAAGAAAAGTATTGATCAAGAAAATAAAACTGAGGTTTTAAGAAAAACAGCAATAAATGAATACAATGTCTTAAAAGTCTCTTATGACATTGAGATAAAGACTGTGACCGAACATGTCAACAGACTTAAGAATGATATGTGTTCATTAATGTCTGAAAATCAGTTGAATACTTAATTAATGTCAAAAACACTGGATTGTACAATCCTCCAAGAGGAAAGAAGAATACCAATCGTATGGGTGTTCAAAAGAAAGGTCTTGTCTGTAGAAAGGAAATGGCATCCTCAGAAACTAAAAAGATGAACTACTCTCATTTGAGTTCTTCACATCATTCTACTGATAAAAGATGTTTTTATTGTGGAAACAAAGGTCATGTAATTAAGGATTGTCGACGTCTTTCATGATCGAAACTCAGCTCAACGCTTGATACGAGAACTCTATCTAGTATAACTACACATAAACATGATCATCCCAGATCAAAGAATTCTCTAGCAGTTCATCACAAAAAGAAAGGAGGATCAGAAAACTACAAACTCCAGGAAGTGGATACCAAAGAAGGTCATGAATCTGGTAAAGAAATAAGTTGATCAAGTCTCCGGATCAAAGGTAACTCCTAAATATCTTGATGATAGTAATTTCTATGATAAATTTGGTTTATCGTCAAAAAGGATCAGGGTTCTTAACAAACCTGGTAAGAAGCATTTTTCTGATAATTGAAAAACCTTATTTGTCTCGTTCAGATACTTAGTATCTGGAAGAAACACACTGACTCATAGAGTGCTCAAACTAAGTTTGATGAGTTCAGTATATTTTTAGAATAGTTCAAAGACTTGGGAGATTATGAAAATATTCACAGGATCGCACTTTCTTAAAAGTCCTTAATATTAAAATTTTCGATTTTTTTATTAAGGGAGAATATTTGTTTCCAGAATCAATGAACAAGTTTTTAGTAACTATTGTTTTATATAAGGTTCGGTCTTATATGTGATTCGGTCTTGTGACTGAAACCTGGGATCATGGAAAAATCCGAATTGCATGCAAAGCTTTCTTCAAAAGTGTCAGAAAGATTTGCTGAAAAGTTGGCTAGTGACTCTTTCGGCCATCTTAATTTCACTGGAAACGGATCTGCTTCCTATATGAATGTGAATTTTTCATCCTGTACGATCGATTATGAAAAAGAACTCCACAAGTTGGCTCGAACTTGTGCCGAAACTAAGTTGGAAGTTCTGATGTTAAAACGTAGTCTTGAAAATTCTTTAGTAGTTCAAGCTCAAACGCTCAAGCAACTGGATTTACTCACCAAAAGAGTAAACGAGGAAGAATCCAACTCTCACACGGTTGAGGAATTAGTCTTCAATCAAGGATCGCTTCAGGGGATCAGGAGAATCATTCCCATCAAGCGCAAGAGATCTCAAGATTTTTGAAGGATCCTAAAATCCTAGAAAAATATACATCAATTTTTGATTTTTTCATTGATTGTATTGGTATATCACGAATAAAACTATTCTGAATAAAATTATTTGATTAGTAATTTTTCTTGTGATAGTTTTCGGTTTACATAGCCTATGCTTAATTGCTTTTACCTTATTGCTATGTATGTTTATGGGATATTTGATTTCGGTTTCATTACCTTAATATTCAATCTCATATATTGTGAACCCTCATGGTTTGGGTGACTTTTTGATTTAGCGGGATTAATTTCTATCCCTAGTAGGTAGGATTTATCAAAGGATTATGAGGGTTTCTAATAGAAACAATATGTAAAAAAGTCGCAATATGTAGAATCAGTATTGGTTTAGCATAAAAGCATATGTGTTTCGACGGTTTTGAACTTTTGCTTGCAATTGTTAAAACCGGTTTTCAACATTTCTTTGGTAAAGGTTGAGGTATGTTGTTATTCTTTTGTTCACGCATAAGGATGACAACGTGTGATATTTCGATATCAATTCTCCCTGGACGAACATGCAATCATATTGGAGAATTGGATGCGAAATTTGAGGTAACAATCTTGTTAGTTAATTGTTTTCCTATTTAAGAAAAGCCTGAGTTTATATTATATATTTTGTTGCTTTTGCTTAACGAAATTTAGGTTCAGTTGATATTTATTCCATGATGTGTGTGTGGATGTGTGTTTCAATTGGTTCAAGTTAAGAAAAACTATTGTTATCTTGCTTTATTGTGTGATATCAATCGTTTAGGCTTACAAAATTTCGGTACAATTGATATGTGTGTGATTCAATTGGTTCCGGTTAAGAAAAACTATTGTTATCTTGCTTTTGTATGGTATCAATCGTTTAGGCTTACAAAATTACAATGCAATTGCGGTGCTTGTAATGTCTATTATTGTTTCAATTGCTTCCGGTTGAGGTGAATAATTACGCAAGTTGGTTTATTTTGGTTTGTATGAATTATTTATGGATTAACCAAATAATATGTGTACGGGATGAGTTATTTAGTCCAATTCGATTCCGGATAAGAAACTAAGTTAATTTTGATCTTAGTTTGTCTTATCAAAGTGAGGTTTCGGTTATTCAAGTCTAACGAATGCCTAAACAAAGAAATACTAGTTAACTAACCTAGTATTTGGTTTGTTTAAAATTGAAAGGTCTAAGTTTATGGATAATTAGAACCTGATGAGAAAAATGGAGTTTATTCTTTATTTTTGTCTTATCGAATTAAGCAGTTGTTTTTGAACAATCGGTGTAGCGTTTGCTAAACTAAATGGGAAAAATTGTTTTGGGCAATTTTTTCCTTGGTAACATATCAAAATAAGACTACTTGTAGTTTCGGTTTTGATATTGGTTATCAGAACATGATGTGTGGAACCCTCGTGCCTAACTCAACAGGTTTACAAGTCTATTCTGAGATTTGTAAGATTCTTTTCGTGTTGTCCTTTATTTTTTCATTTCTTTGTCATTTTGTGACAAAAAAAGGGGAGAAATATATGGAGTAAACAAGTGATACTGGCATTGATTTTACATTAATTGGTATCACTAAGGAAAAGAACATTGGTACTTGAATGTTTTATCTAACGAAAGAGTGAAAGCACAGACTCAGGGGGAGTAACATGTCATATAGATTGGTATAAAAAAGACGTGCGGATTGAATATCTACCTATCTTCCTTAGGGGGAGTATTTTCTTTGTTATTATAATGTCAACAACGACATTTTCAAGGATTGAATGTAAGCAATTTCACTGTGCTGTTGAATCGGGAATCAAGCGGATTGTAATGAATTATTGTAATTTGTTTGTCCATATGATGTAAGAGTTTTGTCACTAAAATTGAAAAAGAGGGAGATTGTTAGAGCATGGCTCGGTTGAACCCACCAAGCGTTGGTATGTCAAGTTTGGTTGTAATATTTTAGTGAATCAAAACTCATGTTAAGGGTCGCTTGATTATGTACTAGAGTTAAACTTCGTATAAGTTAGCTTGAAAGTAATAGGATATGAGACATTACAAGTATTGAGAAGACTTGAAGATGTGAAGAAGCAAGGAGATACAACGACAACAATCATCCTTCCACTTGAGGTTAGTGATATTTGACTTGAACAGTTTCATTCCCTAACGTATCTTTCAAGTCGTGCATATTGAAAACGTAACTGCGAAGCATATTTGAACTCTAGATAGACATAGTATTAAGGAACACAATACGAGGTTTATTGCTTAACCATTAAACTTTGTAGATAAGACATCGTCACAATCATTTGAATTATAATAATGACCACGTCCCAAGTTTTTTTTTTTTTAACAAGAGAAAATGATACAAATACAAAATAAAGATAAAAATAAAAACGCAAGTACAAAGGCCATGGTGTAAGTACTTTACCGCTCGATTCTCCACAACTCGTATATCTCGATATCATAAACTTCTTGACTTCCCATCTTGATAATATTTTCTCTTGTACAATAGTCTTCAACTCGTAAAAATTCTGCTCCTTGTCTTGTTGCTATACTTAAATCTGAAATCTGCTCATTTCTGTACTGTTGCTTGTAAACCTTAAACGTCTTCAACTTTCCTTAGAATTTGTGATGTTCCTCTTGTTGATGATGATAGTGTTTCTATGGACCTGTCGGTGTAGAGAGACATAAAGTGGATGGTGCTAACTGCGAACAAGATTACAAGTGATATGTAACTTAGCAATTCGATGTCACCATTCATGATTGATAAAATAACACTCAAGAGATCAAAATAGTGCTTATATTGGTGGGAGTTTGGGTAGATCACCATTCTACCCGGAGTTTACGTACGGTGACAGACACTCTAAAAGCACAAATTTAGACAGGTACAAAGAATTGAAGGTCGGTGCCTCTCATGATGTAACATAGGTAGTATCCACTATAAGGGATCACAAATCTAATACCGAATTCAGTCTGCACCTCATTTGCCACTGGGATGGTTAAATCCAACTTTAACTCTCATACAAGTAAGAAACCCGATCATGTTCTCTGTCATCTCTAAGTTCAGTAACTCTTATGAGAATCTCGATGTAATCTTAGCGACATGTATACTATGTGACTTTAAACTAACCACAAGTTGGAAATACTAGATATGAAAATAGGTGTTATACAACGCTTATCAATAGGCGAGATATACTCGGCTCGAAATATCAAATGTGTATGATCCAGTCTATATAGCATACGAATTTTGTCTCATAAGAAGTAGGAGATAGAAGAGATAGACTTTTGAGTGATAGATAAGTTCAAGTCTCCACATATCTTTTTGTTGATGAAGTTACACGGTTCCTTGAGTAGATCTTCGTCGTTGTATGATGAATCACCATGAAGTCCTTGAGCTCAACTACACTTTCCAATCCTAGTCCGAGACTTAGCTACGTAGACTAGAAATCAAGACTCATAGTTTTGATCACTAACATTGACAAACATGCTTGATATAGCAACGCATGCGAGGTCGACCGAGATATGCTCTAACAAAAGGTGTTGTTGGCTTAATCTTAAACGATTAACTTAGGGTGATTGAACATAAGATAGATCTAAACCCGACGAAGGAGTTCATGTTGAGATAAACGGAAGAGCCTTTTTCCGACTCATATTACTTGGTCTCAACTATACGAAGTTAGGTGTAATTTTGTGTAGCGGCTTAATCCTTTGAATTCAATTCTGGACTAGGTCCCGGGGTTTTTATGCATTTGCGGTTTCCTCGTTAACAAAATCTTGCCGTGTCATTTACTTTTATTTTCCTCATTATAATTGTTTTATTATAATTAAAGTAAACATACTTCGTTGGTTAAGTCCGAACCTTTGTATCAAGTAAACATACTTCGTTGTTGTATTGTCTCGATCTCGTATCCATAGACGATCATACGAAGTGTGAACCGATTAGTTGTATTGTCTCGACTCAGTCCATAGACAATCACTTTCGGAGAAAGGACTTATATGTAGGAAAAGTTTTAGCTTGAGGTATATTTGGGTACCCTCTCCTTTTCAATTGGTATCAGAGCAGGCAAACACGAAAAGATCTAACAATGTATGTTTGGTGCGATCCAAACTATAAGAATGAATCCAAAGGATGATTCAGTTAACGTGTCAAAAGGTTTTAAGAAAACTCGCCATGGATTTAACTTCCGAAAATGATTGGAAGGGATGTCTTCTATAAGCTCCTCGTTCTCTTTTGAAAACATGTTTGTATGCTCTCAAGAAGAGGTTAAGTTAAGTCATGTACTCACACTTGATGAGTCTGATTCGGAATCACTAGATGATGGGGAATATGTTGATTATGTGAACATAAAAACATCTCAGCTTGATGAACTAAAGAAAGAATTTGTTTCTTGTGCAACTGAGCTCACTCTTGCACTTAAGAGAGAAGGAAAACTTCTTAAAGACTTAGGTCATATGAAAGATGAAAATGATCATCTCAAACTTGATTTGTCATCATGTAAAAATGATTTAGAATCCTGCAAGGTCGGTTGTTTCTCAAAGATCAATCTATTGGAAACTAAGTTGAAGAAAAGTATTGATCAAGAAAAGAAAACTGAGGTTTTAAGAAAAACAACAATAAATGAATACAATGTCTTAAAAGTCTCTTATGAAATTGAGATGTCACCGAACATGTCAACAGACTTAAGAATGATATGTGTTCATTAATGTCTGAAAATCAGTTGAATACTTAATTAATGTCAAAAACACTGGATTGTACAATCCTCCAAGAGGAAAGAAGAATACCAATCGTATGGGTGTTCAAAAGAAAGGTCTTGTCTGTAGAAAGGAAATGGCATCCTCAGAAACTAAAAAGATGAACTACTCTCATTTGAGTTCTTCACATCATTCTACTGATAAAAGATGTTTTTATTGTGCAAACAAAGGTCATGTAATTAAGGACTGTCGACGTCTTTCATGATCGAAACTCAGCTCAACGCTTGATACGAGAACTCTATCTAGTAGAACTACACATAAACATGATCATCCCAGATCAAAGAATTCTCTAGCAGTTCATCACAAAAAGAAAGGAAGATCAGAAAACTACAAACTCCAGGAAGTGGATACCAAAGAAGGTCATGAATCTGGTAAAGAAAGAAGTTGATCAAGTCTCCGGATCAAAGGTAACTCCTAAATATCTTGATGATAGTAATTTCTATGATAAATTTGGTTTATTGTCAAAAAGGGTCAGGGTTCTTAACAAACCTGGTAAGAAGCATTTTTCTGATAATCATGAAAAACCTTATTTGTCTCATTCAGATACTTAGTATCCGGAAGAAACACACTGACTCATAGAGTGCTCAAACTAAGTTTGATGACTTCAGTATATTTTTGGAATAGTTCAAAGACTTGGGAGATTATGAAAATATTCACAGGATCGCACTTTCTTAAAAGTCCTTAATATTAAAATTTTCGATTTTTTATTAAGGGAGAATATTTGTTTCCATAATCAATGAAGAAGTGTTAAGTAACTATTGTTTTATATAAGGTTCGGTCTTATATGTGATTCGGTCTTGTGACTGAAACCTGGAATCATGGAAAAATCCGAATTGCATGCAAAGCTTTCTTCAAAAGTGTCAGAAAGATTTGCTGAAAAGTTGGCCAGTGACTCTTTCAGCCATCTTAATTTCACTGGAAACGGATCTGCTTCCTATATGAATGTGAATCTTTCATCCTGTATGATCGATTATGAAAAAGAACTCCACAAGTTGGTTCGAACTTGTGCCGAAACTAAGTTGGAAGTTCTGATGTTAAAACGTAGTCTTGAAAATTCTTTAGTAGTTCAAGCTCAAACGCTCAAGCAACTGGATTTAATCACCAAAAGAGTAAACGAGGAAGAATCCAACACTCACACGGTTGAGGAATTAGTCTTCAATCAAGGATCGCTTCAGGGGATCAGGAGAATCATTCCCATCAAGCGCAAGAGATCTCAAGATTTTTGAAGGATCCTAAAATCCTAGAAAAATATACATCAATTTTTGTTTTTTTCATTGATTGTATTGGTATATCACGAATAAAACTATTATGAATAAAAATATTTGATTAGTAATTTTTCTTGTGATAGTTTTCGGTTTACATAGCCTATGCTTAATTGCTTTTACCTTATTGCTATGTATGTTTATGGGATATTTGATTTCGGTTTCATTACCTTAATATTCAATCTCATATATTGTGAACCCTCATGGTTTTGGTGACTTTTTGATTTAGCGGGATTAATTTCTATCCCTAGTAGGTAGGATTTATCAAAGGATTATGAGGGGTTCTAATAGAAACAATATGTAAAAAAGTCGCAATATGTAGAATCAGTATTGGTTTAGCATAAAAGCATATGTGTTTCGACGGTTTTGAACTTTTGCTTGCAATTGTTAAAACCGGTTTTCAACACTTCTCTGGTAAAGGTTGAGGTATGTTGTTATTCTTTTGTTCACGCATAAGGATGACAACGTGTGATATTTCGATATCAATTCTCCCTGGACGAACATGCAATCATATTGGAGAATTGGATGCAAAATTTGAGGTAACAATCTTGTTAGTTAATTGTTTTCCTGTTTAAGAAAAGCCTGAGTTTATATTATATATTTTGTTGCTTTTGCTTAACGAAATTTAGGTTCAGTTGATATTTATTCCATGATGTGTGTGTGGATGTGTGTTTCAATTGGTTCATGTTAAGAAAAACTATTGTTATCTTGCTTTATTGTGTGATATCAATCGTTTAGGATTACAAAATTTTGGTACAATTGATATGTGTGTGATTCAATTGGTTCCGGTTAAGAAAAACTATTGTTATCTTGCTTTTGTATGGTATCAATCGTTTAGGCTTACAAAATTACAATGCAATTGCGGTGCTTGTAATGTCTATTATTGTTTCAATTGCTTTGGGTTAAGGTGAATAATTACGCAAGTTGGTTTATTTTGGTTTGTATGAATTATTTATGGATTAACCAAATAATATGTGTACGGGATGAGTTATTTAGTCCAATTCGATTCCGGATAAGAAACTAAGTTAATTTTGATCTTAGTTTGTCTTATCAAAGTGAGGTTTCGGTTATTCAAGTCTAATAGAATGCCTAAACAAAGAAATACTAGTTAACTAACCTAGTATTTGGTTTGTTTAAAATTGAAAGGTCTAAGTTTATGGATAATTAGAACCTGATGAGAAAAATGGTGTTTATTCTTTATTTTGGTCTTATCGAATTAAGCAGTTGTTTTTGAACAATCGGTGTAGCAAAGGAACTAATGCGATTAGTTGTTTTTGGTTTGCTAAACTAAATGGGAAAAATTGTTTTGGGAAATTTTTTCCTTGGTAACATATCAAAATAAGACTACTTGTAGTTTCGGTTTTGATATTGGTTATCAGAACATGATGTGTGGAACCCTCGTGCCTAACTCAACAGGTTTACAAGTCTATTCTGAGATTTGTAAGATTCTTTTCGTGTTGTCCTTTATTTTTTCATTTCTTTGTCATTTTGTGACAAAAAAGGGGAGAAATATATGGAGTAAACAAGTGATACTGGCATTGAATTTACATTAATTGGTATCACTAAGGAAAAGAACATTGGTACTTGAATGTTTTATCTAACGAAAGAGTGAAAGCACAGACTAAGGGGGAGTAACATGTCTTATAGATTGGTATAAAAAAGACGTGCGGATTGAATATCTACCTATCTTCCTTAGGGGGAGTATTTTCTTTGTTATTATAATGTCAACAACGACATTTTCAAGGATTGAATGTAAGCAATTTCACTGTGCTGTTGAATCGGGAATCAAGCGGATTGTAATGAATTATTGTAATTTGTTTATCCATATGATGTAAGAGTTTTGTCACTAAAATTGACAAAGAGGGAGATTGTTAGAGCATGGCTCGGTTGAACCCACCAAGCGTTGGTATGTCAAGTTTGGTTGTCATATTTTAGTGAATCAAAACTCATGTTAAGAGTCGCTTGATTATGTACTAGAGTTAAACTTCATATAGGTTAGCTTGAAAGTAATAGGATATGAGACATTACAAGTATTGCGAAGACTTGAAGATGTGAAGAAGCAAGGAGCTACAACGACAACAATCATCCTTCCACTTGAGGTTAGTGATATTTGACTTGAACAGTTTCATTCCCTAACATATATTTCAAGTCGTGCATATTGAAAACGTAACTGCGAAGCATATTTGAACTCTAGATAGACATAGTATTAAGGAACACAATACGAGGTTTATTGCTTAACCATTAAACTTTGTAGATAAGACATCGTCACAATCATTTGAATGCTATTGTGATTATGTATGGGTATAATGTGAGGATTTCATCCTAGGGAACAATGTTTTCATGTGTTCTGAGGAAGTAAGTTCATAAACTTGTTTTGTGAACCGAAAAGGAAATTTCCAGGTGTTATTGGTTTTGTTATTCATTGCATATATTATGAACAACCAATATGTGTGATAAAGTAGAACCTCTCACAACTTGTTGTGTTTTTGGTAGAACTATTCACAAAGGCCTGACTTTTGTATTGGTATAACTTTTATTAGTAAAACCAATCTTAAGTAATCACCTTGGTATGATCGGATTATGACTGCCTTGGGGAAAGGGAACCGATCCTTGTAAGAGAAAGGCGAACCGACCCTTGTAAGGGAAATGGGAACCGATCCTAGTATGGCAAAGGGAGAACCGATCCTTGTAAGGGGTGCAGTACATCAAGGGGAACCGATCCTTGTATGGGGTGCAACAAGGTTTACAGCAGAAAGGGGAACCGATCCTGTGAACACGTGCAACAAATACAAGTTAGATACCATATATATGCGGGGAACCGATCCTAGTACCTAGTCAACTGAATATTTTGGGAAGCTAGTGTGACTATGCGTAGTACTCACATGGAGGTAGAACCGAAACTTGTTATTGTAGAGCCGTAAAACCATGAATGTTGGTTGATCAATCACATAGTTCTTGAAAGTAAGATGAACCAATTATAAACTTGTTTGGAAGTGTGGCAAATCGGTTTCAAGGTTTTAAGTGTGGAAGAGAACTTACAAAGTTAAGATGTCGACAAACTTTGAACACGAGATGAGAATGTTTATTTCTATAATTGTTCAAAGATATTCCTTAACGGATAAGGGGTGAGAATCCCAGGATCGAAACACAAATAAGTTAAGAATCTTTTAATTAAGGTTATTAATTTCATTTTGTAGGGAAATTCCAGAATTAGTAATGTGCATTTACTAATTATATTTTTCGAGAGATTTCGATTGTTATTTTTGGACAGAGCATTTCCAGGAATTATGAAAACCGATTTTGTGCTTTAATGAATATCTTGAGAATATTTTAGGTTTTGGAAATTCCTTGGTATCCAAACTTCCTTGTCTATAAATACACGAAGTTTGCCTTTCTAGCAAACTAATCCTTCGTAACAACAGACTTCCTCTTTTGTCTTTGTTACTGGTGTAGCCACCTATCAGAGAGGAGAGTAATCTAATTAGGTGAAATCTCTTACGAATGCTCGTTTTAAAGTCTTCTTTGGGATTGAGAAGCTCCAGCGCGACCCGTTGGTAGGAAACTAGATAATTGCGGTTTATCTTTGTTTTTTGATTTGATTGACTAACGGTGGTTGAAATCTGATTGCACCTAGTTTGTTTATTCTTGAGAATCTTCTATCTGATATAAGATTCACTCAAACTAGTTCAGAGTTTCGACAGGGATCTTTAGACTGTTGTTAGTTCTAAAGACTATCTTGTGATAATCCATTGTTAACAGACTCCGTTCTATGCGTGATTGATCACAAGAGATTCAAGTGATTGTGTGCAGGTTTTTATTGAAGATTTAAGAAGATTTGAAGACAAAGAAGATATTGAAGATCTGACTTGGGTTTTATAATCTTTGGTGTGCACAATACTTGTTTCGGTAAAAGAGGATCCAATTAATAATCGGTTTATCCTTGTGGTAGATTGGATTAATTAATTGAGTAGATCGGCATCAACACGGTTCTTCGGATTAAAGGTGTTGTTGGCTTAATCTTAAACGATTACCTTAGGGTGATTGAACATAAGATAGATCAAAACCCGACGAAGGAGTTTATGTTGAGATAAACGGAAGAGCCTGTCATGTGCCTTCTAGCTTTAGGGTTCCCCATAACTTCCTAGCCTGTCTAAATAACTATTTCCTGATTGGTTGTTATCAATTGTCGACACCCATTATGAGTGGGACAGGTGTGCGGTTTGTATTGGTCATTAGCTTAGGATTCTCTTCTCTTCCTTTGTTCACCATAAAAGATGTTAGAACATCCCATTTGGGGGGTAAGCTATGAATTATTGAGTTGTTAATGGCTTCTTAGGCAGAGTTACTTATATTCGGTTCTATTTCTGTTACAATTCCGTTCACCCCTGATTACTAATTGTACTAGAACAGTACAAGTGGTATCAGATTCCTTCGATCCATGGAGGCGTTCGATGAAATCAGTAGGCCAGCTGATAATAATTCTCTTCAATTGAATGGGTTCATAACAAGGGAGGAATTAGAGTATCTCAAGAGTAGTATTGGGCGTATAATCCATGATGCGTTCGAGAAAGCATTTGGCTTGAAGACCTACAATCGTCAAGATCCAGAAGGAACTTCCAGAATTACTTCTAAGTCTAATCACGGTGGTGGGTTTTCATCTGATGAAGGAGATTCTACTAAATCAACTGGACTTTGGGACCTCATCAGTGAATCTGTTGCTCAGGACTTATGTCTTAATACATCTGAAGAAGAAAAATCAACTCCCACTTCAGTTCCGTTAAGTTTTTTTTCTCCAGTTCACACTCAGGTTGAATCTCAGAAAGTTCGATCGATTTCTACCGGCGCTGATAAGGAGGATTCAATTGATAGTGTCAGTTCCCAAGTTGATGAAGCTGCAAAGACCTCATACTTTCGTCAAGATATGTCAGGTTAAAACTGATGAGGGTAATTGTGAAGAACTTGAAAGCTTGAAGGATTCTATCAGTGGTCACAACAAATTAATTGGTAAGAATCGTTTTGTTCTTCTTCCTGATTGTTATAGAATCCTATTTGATCGTGGAAAAATGCTTGTGGTTATTGGAAGGTATCCTTATTTTTGTATTTTTAGAAGCATTTCTCAATTCTGTTTAGATTTACTTACTTCTTGTCCGGTCGTTTACGATGGGTCAAAATTTTTAATGGTTGATTACGATGGAAAATGTGCTTCTGAGTTGGTTCACAAGCATGGGTTACAATCATACTGGTTGTTTATTGATTCAAATGTTGGTATGTTAACTGAAGGAGGTGTTTGTAATACTTCTTGGCAAGTGTTTGGTAAAATGATTCACATGGATATTGTGTGCTCAAAGAGCAAAAATGCTATCAGTCACCAAGTAGGTTGTGATAAATCTTCTTATAATTGTGTCCACCTTACTGGTGGCGTATTTGATCGTGGAAAGTATGCAGTGGTACAACCGAATTATTTTGAAAAATTGATTCTTCGCCTTGGGGTTTAAATCAGATTTTGGGTTTCTATACTCGATCATTCCACTGTGTGTTCATGCTGCTGACATTTACGATGATGGAAAGTTGTGTATTAAAATGCTTCCAGTGGATATTTGTGTTTTGATCACTAATTTTTTTCTCAACCATAGACTGCATACTATGATGTCTTTTAACCGTTGTTTCAAGTGTGCTACTATAGTATATGATCGTGGAAAAGGGTATTTAAATTTTGATGATGCTTATAGTCTTGCTTTTGATACACATAGTTCTCGTGTGATTATTCTTATTAGATGGATTTTCTTGGATGCTCACAATGCCAACTTAGTTTTTGTGATACTTGCGGAGTTTGGGCATTGTTTAGATTTTCTATTTAAGTATTCACATATGCTTATGCTTGTCAAGAATGGTGAAGAAAATTTGGTCGCTGGATTTTCAAAGAGAACTAGATTTTTGTTTCTCTTATGGGCTGCAGTGGTGAGCCTTAACAAGACATATAAATGGTATGCTCATGTGATGGGTATGAAGAGAGTCGAATCTTTTTTCTTACATCTCAAATGTGCATTGCTTGAGGTCATTGAAAGGCAAAATGGTGATATGCACCAGCTTATTTTGCACCAGTTTCAACAATTTTCAGTGCTTCGATTCTCAGTCCACATATATGTTAGCACTCGTTTTTATCTTGCAAGGATTATGATTGATAGTTGTCAGCATATTCCATCGCTCACATCTGAAATTTATGACAGCTTTATGATTCAAAAGGGAGTTAGACAGTTCATTTTGAGTTCTCTGCACTTGTCTTCTTTCTCTTGTTACTTCAGCATTTTAGGAAGGGGGTTATCTGTGCATTATTTAATTCCTGCACCTAAGGTCTATAGTAGTTGTCTGCTGCCAGTGGGTATTATAATGGTAACTCAGATCTTCCTGGTGGAGTTTCAGATTCTTAAAATGTTGTTGTGGATAGGATACTTAACGTGGAAGTTCATATTGGTTCCACCTTGGTTGTCGAGTGTGACATATGTTAGTGGGGTTGCTAACCATTTTATCTCAGTGGTGTGTAAACTGCTTCAATGGGAATGCAATTGGTTATCTACAGGGATACAAAATGTGGATATTCATCTCCTTGTTGCTATTTTTTCTTCTCAGCTAGACACCTCACAGAAGTCTACACCAAGTTCATTTTTCATCATAATTTATGCTGCCAATTTTTTCAGATTGTTTATCTTTTGGGTGAGGATCCCTCCTGCAGTTCGTGGTGGTGAAGCCTTTTGTGTGGGAATCAGTTTACGTCTGTTCTTCCTAACTCTATATCTTAGCACTAAAGAGTTACCACCAAGGGTTTCAATCATCTTTGCTAAATTTCTGGAATTTTCAAGTTTGTTTCTGTTTGATAGGGGGAAAGCTATAACCATGTATGAGCATCACACTACACAGTTGGTTGATGTGCTAGGAGTTGAAGTACTTAAAGGCTCCACAGGGAAAGTTTTTCTCTTTGAGGCTAACTGTTTACTCATGGTTGTAGTGCCACTGATGGAACATGAGTGGAGTCCAACCAAACTCCAGCAAAATCTCCAGTGGCAATTACATGCTCTATCAGCTCAGCAGTGTAACCCAGCAACAACAAAAGTCAACGATCATGTGACTTCTGATATGGTGCCAGCTAATCTCAAGCAACACCTTAAACGGAAGTTACATGTGGTACCATTTCAGAACTACCCTTCCGCACCAGATACAGGAAATGGTCGAGAAATATTACAGGAAAATTTATTGACAACTTCCAAGATATTAAAGACTGCATATACCAAGCATTATTCTGCAGAAGCTATAGCCTGGGGATACTTCAGGTGGAAATTTAGATTGGTTTCACCTGGTTGGTGGCGGGTAACGAATGCTGGTCAGAGTTTTATCTCAATGGAGGGCCTTGCCGAAAACTGGAATTCTATGAGCTATTTGTTTTACCAAGATACAGTCCTCAGTCTAATTGCAGTTACTCTTATGAGGAGCAGTCTATCCTCGACAAGTTTATTGAATGTCAAAAAGGGGAATGCTTCCATAATTGGTATTTTTTCTTTAGGTCATGCTCAAACGGCATACTTGTGTTGTTGTCGGTTGTTGTGGAGGGTATTTCCACCAATTCACGGTTGCATCCAGTTGGATTTTTCTCGGGGGTTACTGTTAGTTCAATTCATACTCCTGGTGATTCAAAACTTCTCTGTGCTCGTGTTGCTAGTCTCATTGCAGCGGGAAATTAGTGTGCTTCTTATGGGCGTCTGGAGTGCAAGTACTGTAACTTGGATCAATATGGACTTCACATAAGTTGTCATCATTGGGTTTAACCTGCAGATTCTTAAGAAGTGGAAGTATAAACGAAGAAATGTCAACAAGCTCAAGCAACTTGCGCCAACTTGTGTTGATCAGCTCCATAGTGTACTCGTGTGCAATCAAAAACAACGTGAGAACAACTTTCTCATCCTTGAGGACAAGGATGTCTTAAGGGGGGTGGTTTGTCATGTGCCTTCTAGCTTTAAGGTTCCCCATAAATTCCTAGTCTGCATAAATAATTATTTCCTGATTGGTTGTTATCAATTGTCGGCACCCATTGTGAGTGGGACAGGTGTGCGGTCTGTATTGGTCATTAGCTTAGGATTCTCTTCTCTTCCTCTGTTCACCATAAAATATGTTAGAACATCCCATTTGGGGGTAAATTATGAATTATTGAGTTGTTAATGGCTGCTTAGGCAGAGTTACTTATATTCGGTTCTATTTCCATTACAATTCCGTTCACCCTGATTACTAATTGTATTAGAACAGTACAGAGCCTTTGTCCGACTCATATCACTTAGTTGAATAGAGTTGATACCAAACAGATTTCTTATTTCTTTACTGTTTGGAATACGAACCAAAGGGATTGTTCCAAGTACGTGACTTATTCATAGGTCGGAGGCGTGGGAATACAGACGGAACTAAGTGAACTATAGGGTTAGTTACTTGGTCTCAACTATATGAAGTTAGGTGTAATTTTGTGTAGCGGCTTAATCCTAAGAGTATTCAATTATGGACTAGGTCCCAAGGTTTTTCTGCATCTGTTGTTTCCTCGTTAACAAAATCTTGATGTGTCATTTACTTTTATTTTCCGCATTATAATTGTTTTATTATAATTAAAGTAAATTTCACAAACGTTAATTCCTATTTACTTGATAAGCAATCCTATTGTGTCTGGTTAAGTCCGAACCTTTTTATCAAGTAGACATACTTCGTTGTTGTATTGTCTCGATCTCGTATCCATAGACAACCACACTAAGTGTGAACCGATTAGTTGTATTGTCTCGACTCAGTCCATAGACAATCACTGTCGGATAAAGAAACTTATAGGTAGGAAAAGTTTTAGCTTGAGGTACATTTGGGTACCCTCGCCTTTTCAAGTGGATACTTTGACTATGTCCTCAAAAATCATTGGATTACGATCGCAAACTTCTCTATTGCATGCATGCTTTATTGGGATCTTCTTATTTTGAAGTTCCACAGCCTTTGCAGAGACGTTCTCTTATTAGGAGAACTATACTCAGAGAAATCAGATCTTCCTTTGATAGTCTCTTTGAGAGCACTATCTCTCAATGATTTGGAATTGGCTCTTTCTTTTAGGAAGTGCAGATTTAAATCAACTAGTTTCACGCCCAAGGTGTGTCTTAAATGCCACACTAGATACTATATTCAAAGCTTCGCAAGGAAGCAACTTGATTTGCAATTTCTGAAGATACCAAATCTTCTGCATGTCTTTCATTGCTGAAAACATCAAGATGAGATACATCTGATTTATCTTTGTACAAACCAGGATACTTCACGCCGTTTTCAGGCGATAACCACCTTTCCTCCCCCTAACGGTGGGAAGATTGTCTCATCAAATTTTGCAAATCTTGTTGTAGTAACATGTGCATCAGAACATGGCACATCTCAAACAGAAAACATGATAATGGTTGCATGAGTAATAAGTTCAAAATGCACAAGAACAATAAAATACTCAACATTAAGGCTCGTAGCATGATAATACAACATCAAGGGATGACAAGCAAGAGTTTCATTTAGAATCTATATGAATATAGATACACAATTATTACCTAGGCGATATGTCGAGTCATTTATGACTACCAGACCATACTTCCATCAACCTGGTTAGTGTCTGAGGAAACTCACTGTCAAGGGTTGGCGCTATACAACAAGAGACCTTAATTTTCTCACTACGCTTTCATAAAAGAATCAAATTTTGATTGATGCTAAGACCAAGGTCCCAAAAGCGTACACAAAGGAGAAAACACTTCGATATGGACCTCAGTCCATACTTGCCAATCTATAAACTCTGTCGATAATTCATTTGCAAAGGGGGATATCTATTCACAACCATTTCAGTAGCTACTCTGAATATTATCGACAACCAGTTCATAATCAGCTAGTTAACGATCTTACATCATTCTCAAGAACATGGGGATCTTTTAATCCATTGGTACCAGATTTCAGTATGCGAATACTCTTTACCATGGGATATCAACACAACTTTTATGGATGTGCTCTCGTCAGGAGGTATATCAACTCATAACTCAAAAAAAATGGACGTTATTTGATTATATTGGCATACCTCATACAAGAGGTTTTCGTCTATGCTTCTAAGAATATTTCCAGACGAAACAATCGTTGTGATTCCATGGCAAGCTTTGCAAGGACTTTAATATATGCCGAATCAAGCAAGCTTACTCTTGCTAAATCTAACAACAGAGTAATCTCCAACACCTCGGGCATTTCTCGGTGAGAATTTAGATGAGACATAATTGGAGTTAACCAATATCGTCGACGATTCTCCCCCTGACCCTCAGGCGGGAATGTCTCATCAACAGAACCTTTAGTTCCGCATTACTCTATCTATCAAGAGACAACTACGTGCAAAAAACAACAGTAACACACAACCCAGGAGAGGTAACTGATCAGGTTTCCTCTCTCGTTTACTGTTCAGCTGGAAGAATTTAAAGAATTACATTGCCATGTAAAATCAACAGTAAACTTTAAAATAAATTCTGTGACCATAGACACTATCTCAATATCAGTACCAGTCTTCCAAGACGAACGATAGAGATCACAACAATGAACGGCACTTCAGGTGCACGTACTATGTATTTTATGTCACAACGATAGAGCTCTTCCGGCCTCAAAGATGGCTTATTCAAACCAATCACTATGCTACCGTCCCGTCTTATTCCACTTCTGGTGGTACGGTATTAATCAGGTTCTTAAACCCGAGAACTATTGTGGTTCCCATATTCAAATATGCCTACCACAATTATATTTTCCTCATTTTTAGTGTCTATTCATTTCCCAAAAATAGACTAACGTTTGCATAGGTACTGCTGCAAATTTAATTAACCACATTTGTGATTTTAGGTAATAGCTCAGAAAGAGAGAAGACATGATATTAACTCTAAATATCATTTAAAGAAATGCAACACTCATTATAGCTCGACAATTGTATATCTATGAGGCGCAATTAAATATGCAGCACTCGTTGTTGTTGACACAACATATACAAAGTGAAAATTAAGCACCATCTCCTTAAAGCTCGTCGATGCATATAATTCGCACATATAATGCACGCCGTAAAGCTAGCGGGAACACATAAGGGCGCAAAATATGCCGCTCTACTTATTGCTCACCACAAAATTATATACGGTGCATATACCTTCTCTAAAATCAATGCCCGAACTAATTTACCACGAAGATCAATGGTGTAACAAGAAAGAAACATACAAAAATGTAATATACACGGTTCTAATACAATACCGACAAATCTCCAACTTCGTATATTAGGGTCGACGAAATATTAACTTATCAAAGTTGAAATATGAAACATTCTTTACATCTTAAAAGAAATCGCCTCGACATCAACTGCAGGTCATTTCAAATTCCGTTGATAAAGACTGGTTAACTGTGTTAACCCGGTGTTCATTTTTCATCGCATTCCGATATTAGGTGGAACGACTTTGAATTCAGGAGATTATTATAGCAAAGGCACATTAAAATTTTGCTATCCCTTAGGATGCAACAATTCCTTGCTCTGCCGATATTAAGACCGTTAACACCATAAAAAATCATTGGTATACCAACAAAGGTAATTTTACCTCTACGCTATCCAAAAGGACGCGGAAAAACCTTCCGTTGGTTGGCTAAGGAGGAAAATAGCAATAACGAAACAAAACTCAAATATTTGGCTAAATTCGAAAATCGAACAACATCACAAATATAGTCATTGCTAATACGTACCTATTTTGGATATCTCTTCATATACCGTATTATTTCATGTGCTCCAAATATCACTTACAAGACATGGTAAGATGTCTAACTTTCTCTTTAACAATCCCTAACTAAAATAGGAAACAAATTAGACATAATAAAACTTATGCATGAAACTACAAAGAATACGTAATAAAATATTTAAGAATTCAAGAGAATTATCCTTTTCCATATCGTCAGCCCCATGCCGATTGTCGTAGAGCAATTCGTGTTGATAACGTGTTATGATTTATTAATCCAACCGGCATCGTATACTAGTGTTGATTACAACACCGTATCTTATACATAGCGTAATACGAGTGTTTAATTTAAATGCCATGAACACAATGAAATAAACTAGGTAGACAAATATAGAAAGAGTGAATGGATTCTTATTCATTCTTTATTATTAAGTTTCCAAAGATGTACATCGTCAGTGGGCCAGTACAAGTATATATATACAGGCAAAGAAGAATTAGCCGACTCCGCTAAGGGATAAATATCCCTCTACATGAGACACGTCAAAGAGGTAAGTGTCATTCCCTTGCTAATTTCGTGGGTCCCACACATAAATGTGTTACCTGGTGGATCATCCACCTATCCAAGCCTTTCATAATAAAAAAAAATCAAGTTAACAATCAGTACATAATTAAACATATGTAATCCGATTCTAACCACAAAAACATACAAGAATGTCAAACATAAACAATCAATTTATGTGATAATATATAAAAACCGAGTATGAAATATAATCTGGAGATAAAATTATAAAATCGGTAAATTAACAAACAAATGAAACCCGAATAGCAAGGTTAAAAAAAACACCCAGAATGGGTTGGTGTTCATGCACTTATAAACCGATTATGGTGATTACTGTGCATGCTCTTCATGGCCGAAGAGAAAAACCCATAATCATTTTATTTGATATGTCAACATAAACGGATTCTGGGTAAGATCAGAGATTCTGGATTTCATAAATGGAAGATTTAAATATTTAATCAATAAAGAATGTAAATACTACAACAGGTTGATGTATGGAGGTTTACCTTTTTCTTGGTTGGATTGAAGATCGTTGGAGAAGAGGATAAACAAAAAATTGATTAGGGTTTTGAGGATTTAGAAATTATGATAAAAATAGAAAGTTTTTAGGTTTAGTTTTTTATGTTTTTGGATTTTACTGAAAATAGTAACGAATCGGTATTTATGAGTTAGTTTTAGGAATTAATTTTAGGATAAATCAGACTTTTTATAAAATTTGACATCCCATAGCCATTTCATAAAGGTGGGAGAGAAATTTCATAGGCCCCAACTAGATAGGTTTTATAGGGAACGGATCCCCTGACTTAAAATATTTGACTTAATTTGTGACTTAAGTTTCTGGCCATAGATGACATTATATCTCACCATATAAATTTTAAGACCTAATATGCTACATGTGGATTTAGCTAGCCGACTCAAGCCAAACCAAGTATATTACGGTTTATATTTACCGTAATCTGAAAATATGCCATTGAATCTCTATCTAGTCTTCTTCATTGTCTAATATTTGCACAGTGAAGCTACTTCAATAGTTATCATTATCAAGTTGAAGCTTTGATGATTCGAAATAACGAACTAAATCAGTTTTAAAGATAAAGTAGTAATTGAAAGTATTTTCGATTAACTAAGGATATAGGTTTGGTTTAAAATAAAAGACCGATTTGATTGAGGTAGATAGTTAACTTTATCGTCTGACTTATAAGTATTATCATAATAATAAATCAAAGAATCTCAATCTGTTGAAGAATTTAATCCATTTGTTAGGTCTTGACTTACTGTTGTTGTTGATAATCATGGTTTTTAATATAATTGGGATGAGATTCATTAGTAATACATCATAAATTCGTAAACCTTAAACATATTCTGACCCTACATAAGCAATGATTCGACCATATATATAAGCCTCTGTAGAATTTTAGGTAGAAGAATTTGTTTCATGATTATTAAGGTTTCTTATATATATGACTCACGACAACAAGTAGATGTAAATCTTGTATTAGTATGATCACTACGACTAAGATGAATTTTGGAGGAGATTTCATGGCATGTATCGCAATATTTATTGCGATGATCTTGGCTTGGCTTGGCTTGAGTGAACCAAAATCCATTCCTTATTAAAACTTAAATTTCGTATGGTCAGATTTAATGTGGTCTATGACTAGAAACGTAAGTAAAAAAATTTAAGTTAAGGGATCCGCTCCAAGTTTTATGAATGCGATGTACTATTTTCTTTTGCTTCAAAAATAATATACTCTTTTGTTTGTTCTTTAAGCACGATCAATTTCCCTTTCTGAGTAAGTTTGATGAACAGTTGTTTGTTTATTACTAAAAAAAAAAAAAACAGTTATTTGTTCATACTTTTTTTTATTTGTCCCAACTCTTAATCGGGTTCTCTACAACCCAACCTAGGTGGCGCCTACATGGACAAAAATTCCAACGTAGTTTTCCTTTGTTTTCTTTTTAAATGAAAAATCCAAAATCTCGCGAGATATTTGCTTTGCATTATTATTGTAAACATATGGAACAATTTCTTATTCTTTGTGTACCCAGGTGCACGTTCCTCCCCTCTTTATTGGTTAGCATTTAATGGGGATCCTGCTGTTTAAAAGTTTATTTTATTTTAATCTTTCTTTTAATTTATTCTCTAAGAATAAGTTTTGAAGCTATATTCTCTCTTTCTTTTATTCTTCCATCTTCTCTCTCCAGGTTTCTTCAATGAAGATAAATATTACAAAGTTACACTAACTACGACAATACCAATTTTCCTCTTTAAAATCAGTCGTATTTAGTTTATATATTTAGTTTTTTTGTCGCTGGGTGCGTTTATTAATAATGCTTTGGTACTGATGGAAAGATTTAGTTCATTGAGCAGGAAAAAAAAAGAAAAAAAAAGAAAAGGAAGATTAGTTCTCCCCATTAAGTACCTTATAAGAAAGGAACAATCCAAACGCAAGTGTTTTGAGCTATCCATGATTTCAGTCTTATTGTTATATAGGACTCCAAAATTGAACCCACGTTTCATCATTAATTTGAGTACCCGTTCTAATCAATTTTCAGAGATCCATGATCAATTATTATCAATGTTTTCGAACCAGAAACCGGTGAGTAAATCTAACCCTTCTGAAATTTCACTTTTTTCTTTAGGAATTAGTTCTTAACGGAACATATTAATTCCAAATATCTTTGTTAAATTTTACTTTCTTCTTTCTCTAACAATTTTCCCATTTTTTTTGTAAAGAAATCCTGATAAGTTTTTCGGATTAGGTATTTAAGTAAATTATAAGACTATTTATCTGATCGAAGATAAGTGCGTGGAATAAATTGTAATGTATATTTCTAACAGATAATTAAATATTTAAAAATAAATTAGAGTCTTAATTAATTCAAATCAAAACAGGGTGCACAAAGTCTTAACTATGGAACTTCCGTTTTTTAAGTCACTACTAGAAAAGTACGGAATGTGCACCCCGGTTAAAGCAGGGTGGACAAAATGGCAGTTGTCTTTCGAAGAAAATGTTTAGTAGGTAATAATCTCATAACATTAAAAAATCTCAAAACTAAAATATTATTTATTTTTTAATAAAAAGTTTACAAGAAAAATCATACAAAGCCTTTGGTTGGAAACCTAGCGACAAGCTGGGCTCCAACTTCTCTTTGAATAGCAACGCCTAATATATAAAAATTGAACCTACCTACGCCACTACTAGCATCAATGTTTTTTTTTTTTTGGACAATCAACATATTTCAATTCATTCAAATCAAAACAATGATTACATTTTTGCTTACAAGAATGACAAAAACATTAAAATAAGAGATAATCAAAACCATAATACAAATAAGGACATCAATTACAAGTAGATCACGAAGAGAAAGAGCGACAAACCTCAAAGATATCCAAAATAACTTTGTGTATAAGGGAAAGATGATGGTATATCCGGAAATACATTCCGATCATTTAACTGATTATATTCTTCTTCCATAAGAGATGCTCCTAAAAAAAGGAGCACTTTTCCCATAAAATTGTCGATCCACACGTCGATGTTTTTGAATCGAGAATATCAAGCCACGAACCAGTCATTAAAATTTGAAGAACTCGCCCCACAACGACGAAATATCAAAACTAAAATATTAGTGTAGCCTTTATGTAGGTCTTATGACATTACTGAAGACAAAATATTTTATCTGCTTTTGTTTTACTATGCTGAGTTCTTTTTTGAAGTTAACTAGTGTGTAACCCGTGCTACGCACCGGGGCGTTGATTGGTGTGGCGGGGCTTCTCCCCCACCGTAGCCCAAATATCTTTGGAACATTTAAAAAAATTCTTGATTAATATATTATTTTCAATCCATCCAGTATGTAACCCGTGCTACGCACCGGGGCTCGTGTGAACCATCGACTGGTGTGTGGCGGGGCGAGCCTAAATGTCTTTGGTACATTTAAAAGAATTCCTGATTGGTAAAAAAGTTCGATACTTTGGATACTCGGTATATTGTGGTGAATATCTAATTTATGTAAGTAGTAACATAATAATAAAAAATAAATATTCTCATTATAATTATACAGCAAGACATAGTAAATCTTTTTATTCAAAGTACAACTACGAAAGAACAAAGCAAAACTAAAATGCTAATTTCATTGTAAACATGAGTTTTAAATCACGGTCACACGAAATCATTGCAAACTTGTTATACTTGGATTTGATTTGCAAAATTACGGCTTCCTATATTATTTTTCCCACTAACTAACACTTTGCAAAATCGCATTTGTGCAAGAAAATAAGGAACAAATAATATATTATCAGATTCCCTAAAACAACCATCCGTTGTTTGTTCCGTATGTTTGGAAAATATAAATCGGACATCAAATAAATTTAACGAATAAACAACCAACCAAAACCTAAATAACATGATCTCAAATGATAAAATTAGCAGATGATTAGCTTGGACTTTCACTATTTGTTAAACCTTTTCTTTTAGGGGTATGTGGATCCATTTGTTAAATATCTCCAATTGCTTTTTTTTATACTCCTTTTCTGGATAGCCATAGCTTCAAGTTTCTCAGAAGATTCCGTATACTTACAATATCTTGAAATTATCTGATTAATTTTTTATGTTGTGTTTTGAAATCAATAGCTTAAATATGAATGCCTCGTTCATCTACGGAGTAAATTGTGTAATCAATGGACGTAAGTTCAACAACGCTGAAAAATCAAAAATCATTAAATGGATGAACGATTTTGTTAAATATATGTTTACCCACGATAATTTCTTAATCTCGTGCATTAAGATACGAGAGTTGGGTACTCGTGCAGTATAAGTAAATACTTAATTTCATTGAATTAGTTTATGGGCACCCGTGAATTATAAAATGATAATGTGCATTATAATAAAGATGGATACGCACAGTTGATATCCCTATCCATGACACCAGAACTACAAAAAAACCCAAATGCGTAAAATAATATAGCAAACCTACATCATCAGTTTTGTATAAACCCAAATTGTTCTACAAACTTAGATTCAACATTCCTTATTATGTTGGCTAAATCACAATAATTCATTAATTCAAAAACTCAAGGGATACATAAGCATAAAGTACTTCCAGAGCTAAATATTTACGTAAATATTTAAGAAAACTCATGGAACAATTTGTTTGAAAATAGTATATTTAAATTGCCTAAATTTGGCGAATGTTTTTACTAATAGTAGTATATACTTAAATAGAAATGGTAAGTATTTATAGTATCTTAATTAGTATCATGGATTGTTTCTTGAATTGGATTTAACGTGAATGGTTAACACATACGTTAATTAAGGAGTTCCAGATTTGATTCTCAAAGTAAAACATGTACATGTTTATACAATATATGAGTTTCTTAAAATCAAAATAATTTATTAAAAATGTAAAATATTTTTTTAGATTAAGATTTTGGTACAAAAAACAAAATACGAAAGTTAAATTATGCTTAAGGTTTTTTATCAAGCTTCTTACAGGCGAAAAACATCAAGCGAAAGTTTAGTTTGCGCCTTCAATTTTAGACCATTGGTTGTGCTTAAGGCTTGATTAGTCGTACCTATCCCACCAAGCCATGATGCGTAGCACGGGTCCAGTGGGAACCGCCTATTGGTGTGGCGGGGCTTCGCCCCGCACATGTGGCCCAGATGCATTGCCACATCTTTAAATCAATACCGAAGATTGAAATACCAAATATTTGTAAATTCTGAACTTTAACATGTTGCGAATGATCTGCTTTTTTTTTGTTAAACATGGAGATCTGAATTTTATGTATATTATGTTGCATCATTTGAAAAGGACCGCCATTTATTTCACATATACTTATGTAGCATTCTTCTGCTTATTCAGGATTCATATATGTTAATATTGGCTTCTTCTCTGATAATTTGAAACTTCATTTTCACCGAATCTTAACATTAGACCGCACTCTTTTTGAAGTTCTGATGGGTTCATTTAACATACTATTTTCATAAATGTATATCACCACAGTTCAGGTAGACACCTCTTATTATAAGTATATAACTTGTTTAACACATCGGGTACGATCAGAATCACTCCCTTTGAGTGAGGTTGGGATTCGCCATACACCCTCCCCAAAATGAAACTTTTCAAGTCCTAGCTACCTACGTTAGAAAGAATATATACCACATTATTCTCTTCGTTAGGAACAAATAACATTTCCAAGATCTAAAATGTTAAAAATCAGAAATAACATCCCTAATAAAATGATGAATCTGCGTTTATGTTGAATTGGCTCTTGGTAACAACATCTATAATACCAGCTTCAAGTATGTTTCAAAGTAAAATAATACCAGATTCAGTTGTTGCAGCCCACTTCACAGCTAAACATAGTGCTCCCTCAGCATGATTAACAAACAACACTTAATGCTCCATAAATAAAGAAAGGTTTTGCAGCTTTTGCTCCTTTGGCTTCATACACAAAATTATGTAATATTTGTCCTATCCCTCCTTCTTTAAAAAATTTATAAAATGACCCATTAGAAAGTGTATGAGCATAGCTCGGTCAACCTCGCACGCGTTGCTATATCAAGCATGTTTGTCAATGTTAGTGATCAAAACTCTAAATTCTTGAATTCTAGCCTATTAGCTAAGTCTCGGACTAGGATAAGAAAAGTGTAGTTGAGCTCGAGGACTTCATAGTGATTCAACGACAATGACGAAGATCTACACAAAGGAACCGTGGAACTTCATCAACAAAAAGATATGTGAAGACTGGAACTTATCAATCACTCGAAAGTCTATCTATTCTTCTCCTACTTCTTATGAGATAAAAGTCGTATGCTATATATACTAAATCATACACATTTGATATTTCGAGCCGAGTATTCATTTATTAGCTTTTACTCGAAATCATGTGTTGGTAAAGCGTTTCTATTTGATCAGGTTTATCTTCACCTAGTGACGAAAGTCATGAACGTTTCAATCACTTTGGAAATTACTCTGACGAGAAAGGTATGTTTCGTCACGACTGAATATCGCCCTCTGAGAATGTTTCAATGATTGAAATGAGAGTTTAGATTATATAACTATGTATTCCTTGAACCGAAGTTTTCGAACTTTGTTGATCAAGAGAAATCGGTAGGATTGTGGAATTGGCTTGCCAAGTCCGCGAACTGACGGAAGTTCTCGACCGAGAATTTCTGCTGGGATTTCCAAAACTCGTTTGTGTGCTAAGTCCGCGAACCCAGTCCGCAAAGTGGCGGAAGTTCTCGACCCGAGAATTTCTGTTGAGTTTGGAAAACTCAACCGATTAACTTAAGTCCGTGAACTTGTTTGTGAACTTAAGAGGTTATGACCTGAAGATGTGCTCTGAACATGAAACATTAATTATTAAGGAATGCGAATGTACATGAGCTGATTCTAATCGAATCGAATCATCTTTGTTTAAATTGTGTCTTGTGTAGTTACATAATATCTCATAGCAATTGAACAACTCTTAACTAGTTCATTTGAGTCAATTGGACTAGTTATGGTGAAGAAGAACATGATTATTATGAGATGCTCATATGGTTGACCTTTTGGGTTATCATGTTGAACCAACATACGTGTACTCGTATGGGCATGGTTTTCTCAAACCTAGTAAACATGTACCCAAGTGTGTGTGACAAGCTATGTCTTTCGATCTAACGGTTGAGAGATATTGGATTGAATCTAAATCAGTTTTCATCTAACGGTGGATAGAGTTTGCTTTGTACCTAAGGCAAAACCCTGATTTGAAAGGCTATATATAGGAGAATCTAGCTAGAGCAAAACTTAATCCCCACACGTCTGTGTGCTACTAGTGCGCTCGCTAGAGGCGATCTCCATTAACCCTTGATTTTCTTCTCTAAAATCGGGGTTAACGACTTAAAGACTTCATTGGGACTGTGAAGCCAGACCGATACTACTTTTATCGTAGTTGTGTGATCTGATCTTGCATATTCTATCGTACTAGCACAATATGTGATTGGATTGAGATCGTGAGAGTTCTCCGATAGGCAAGATAAAGAAGTCACAAATATCTTCGTCTCACTGTTTGTGATTCCTCGACAATCCGCTTGTGTAGTCAAGAAGGATTGTGGACAGGTGATTGATTAATCTAGGTTGTTCTTTGGGAATATAAGACCGGATTATCAATTGGTTCCCGTTACCATGATTTTATATCTAAAGACGGAACAAAACCTAAGGTTTATCTGTGGGAGACAGATTTATCCTTTTGATAGACTTTTTTGTGTGAGACAGATTTGTTTATTATCAAGTCTGTGATTTTGGGTTGCAGCAACTCTTAGTTGTGGGTGAGATCATCTAGGGAATCAAGTACGCAGTGTCCTGCTGGGATCAGAGGCGTAGGAGTACAACTGTACCTTGTATCAGTGGGAGATTGGTAGGGGTTCAACTATAGATCATACTGAAGTTAGTTTGCAGTAGGCTAGTGTCTGTAGCGGCTTAATACAGTGTGTATTCAATCTGGACTAGGTCCTGGGGTTTTTCTGCATTTGCGATTTCCTCCGCATTATATTTTGTATAATAGAATTAATACAGGTTGTGCGTTAAGTTCATCAAATTCTCTAATCCAAACTTTGGTTGTTGATTGTAGTTGATTGATCCTTGGACATTGGTCTTTGGTACCGTCCAAGTTATCTCTCTTTGAAAAAGACTGGCAGATTTCATTTGCTTGAGTAAAGATCAAATCGAGAGATTGAGATATAAACTCTTTGATATATCTTTTTATTGAGTGAGTCTGATTGTCTAGTTGATTCTCATAAAAATTATATTGGAGTTTGTCCATACAGATTGCTAAGTGAAATATTGGGTGGTGTTGTTAGATCCCCGCTTTTTCAATTGGTATCAGAGCAGGCAAACACGTTAAGGACCTCATCAGTCTGTGTTTGTAGCGATCTGACTCGATGGACAGAGGTAATATCTCTATTAACGTACTACCAGTCTTCGATGGCTCAAATTACTTATGGTGGAAAATTGTTATGCGAGCTTTTCTTCAATCGCGTGATTTTCAATCATGGGTATATGTACTCAATGGCTATGATGCCCCCATTGTTGCAGGCGGAAACAGAACTGTTCTCAAGAATATTGGTGAATATAATGATGCCGAGATTCTTGCTGCAAAGCAGAATTCTGAAGGGTTGAATGCTATCATACATGCCATGCCCCAAGTCTTCAACACCATGTGTCTAATTGCACTAGGTATAAAGATGCTTGGGATATCTTAGAAACCTTATTTGAAGGAAACTCCAGTGAAAAGGAAGCTAGGCTTCAAAACCTTAATTCCGATTGGGAGAACCTTCGTATGGCAGATGTAGATACACTTGATGAGTTTAATCACAAAGTGTCTGAAATTTTTAATGTATCTTTTGCATTGGGTAAGACTATTCCTGAAAAGGACATTGTGATGAAAATTCTCAGATCGCTGCCATCCAGATACGAGTCTAAGAAGCATGCCATCGTTGAGGGGAATAACCGTAATAATCTCTCCAGAAACACCTTGGTTGGGAAGCTAAAGATCTTTGATCATGAGCATACATCCAAAGTCGGTAAGGATGTTTCCTTTAAAGCACAGAAGAGCACTAAATTACTTTCCAAAGGTAAAAGTGTCCACGTCTCGGAGGATGATCAGTCTGAGAATGATTTTTTAGATGAAGACCTTGACAAGTCGGTCTCCTTGGTCACAAGACAGTCTAGGGATATTTTGTTGAAGAGAAGTAAACGGTTTTCAAGAGACAAACCTAGGTCATCAGACAAACCTCACGGTCGCGTACCTCCTAAAAACAGGGATGCTGACGAGGCTGCTGACGAGGACATGCCTCAGTGCTTTAAGTGTAAGGGGTTTGGCCATTTTGCAAAAGAATGCCCTAATCGCAGAAAATACACTGGGAACAAAGGTCTAGCTGTAGCACTTGATGAAATGTCTGATACCTATGATTCCGATGAAGATAGGAAATCAAGTGTAGGGCTTCTTGGTGAAAACATCGATTTTGATACTTGTAGCAATACATATATCAACCTCAATGAGTTCAGGGAAGAAGGAAACCCAATCAAGCTGGAAGATTCGATTGATTTATCCTGTGGAGACTATGATCGTGATGTTTCAAGATCTACTATGTGTTTAGCTACTGTCGCACCACAGATGACTGAATATTATCCAAGATTGACGTGCTCGTTTTGTTCGATGAAGGGTCACGAACTATCAAGATGTTATAAGTACAAGCATCAAATGAGGCACGCTAAAAAATTTCAACGAAGAGCAGACCGATTAGAAAGAAAGTTGGAACTCGCTCAGAAGACGGCCAAGGTATGTAGGATCTTATCTTCATCGAAGAAATTGGTTTTCAGGGATAGAATTAGACCATTTGAAAAGAAAATATGGTCAAATCGTTTTGATAGACAGAAGCCCGGAGATTCCTCTCTTGAGGAAAGTGGTGGACAAATTATTGTTCACCACAACACAAATTAATTGTGTTGTTGTGCAAATATTGTCTCATATGCCTGATCGAAAGAGCCAAGATCGCAAACGTGCATGCTTGTAGAAAAGTTTTTCTTTAAAGTTGTTTTTTTTGTATATCAAATAAAAGAAAGGGTTATTACCGACAATTCTACTCTTTATAGGGTTTAGAGTTAAACGACCACGAACCTGTTTATAGGTTTCGAACCCTACATTCCTTTTTCCTTATTTATATCCTTTTTATCTCTAGACCTGATGAGATTGTGAATTCCATCCACAAAAATCAGTTGGTTATAACTGTTCTCAAAGCATGTTTATGGAGATAAGTGATGTCAACATGATTGTTAAGCCATCAATCATGGAAAGAGAAAAATCTCATGTAACTCCGTCCCGAAAAAGAAAAAGGAGGAATACAAGAAAGCCAAAGGCAGTGTCTTCTAACTCTCAGAAGTTTTCCGATGTTATTGATGAGTTAAAGGAAGTAATAAAGGAGATTCGTGAAATAAAGGCTTTTGTGTCAAAGTCCTTAGAAATTCAGAGAGCCCTGGTATGACATAGTCAGCCAAGACAGTTCGTTGATATAAACTCCTATCTTCGTGAACCGTATGTTCCAATGGTTTTTGACAACAAGGAGTTCGGGAATGATGTTGAATTTCTCAAAGGCATTGTCGCCTAGGATGTCTTCTTTTTGGATTAGTTAGAAGAATAACTAGTGCTTTGGATAGCGATGATTGTGACTACGCATAGCTATTTTTTGTTTTCATCTTCTTATATTATTTTTTAGGTTTATTGGGTATTAAATTCTAAAAATATTTGGAGGATGATGTTATTGCAGTATTTTAACGGTTTGATATATTGCAATATTTTTATGGGGTATGTATTGTTTTCGTCCGTGAACTTGAAAGTCCCGTATTTTTTCAAAATTAAAGTCGTTCATGAATTAGTATTGATGAAAGGACGGATGGACTTTTGACATATACAAAAGTTATGCCAATGCAATCATGTATTTGATGGAAAATAGGATTAAATCTTTTGTGTGACAAGGATAAAGTCTATTACGTTGTTATGCATACAATGATGCAAAGATTGAATATATCCTTGTGTGTTAACCACGGTATTGATCTTCATTGATCCATCTTGCTATGTTTTACCGTGATGGCTCCATTGTGTGTCTTATGTTGAGAACCTTACAACTAAGTCAATTAACCTTGGTTTTGTTGGTTGTTCCGTAAGATGCTATGTGTTGAGAATTATGAACTAAATTAATCATCCTTGGTTATTTAGTTTGTACTCCATAAGTTTTCCTTCTTATGTTGAGTACATGCACGGTTAAGATGGTCATGTTCCATGATAATCTTAGTCGGGGTTCCGTAATCTCTTTTATGTTGAGCCCAAAATAATTAAATTGATTACTTTAGTGATTAGTTTTGTTGTTTGCTTTTCAATAAGATTAATTATAGGGTCTATTGTAATTAATCTAGTTGAGTTTTCATATATTCCACAAGTTCTTGTGTTGAGTATATGAACGGCTACACTATCATGTTCTATTGGTTAATGTAGTCACGTATTCCGTAAGGTTTTCCTTATGTTGAATACTTGAACGGTTAAGTTAGTCGCCTCCATATGATTAACTTAGTCGTAGCCTGTTGCTCCGTGAGTCTCCTTATGTTGAGCACTTTCAATTAAATTGATCACTTTTGTGATTTTGATTTAATTGCGTATTCCAACTAGAATATTCATGGGTTTACTTGTGAGTATTTTGGTTGAGTTTTGGATATAAAAAATCATTCACATGGTTTTTGGTGTCCAAATAAAAATCCTTCTTTTATTTTGAAATTAAGGTCGCTCTTGTTGTTCCTTTGGGAATGACATCAAATGGGGGAGAGTTCTTTTGAACTTGTGCTTAATGGTAATATCTTGCGGGGAGTGCAGTTGTGGAATTTTATAGGGGTTATCTTGCGTCTTAAAAATCCTTGATGAATGCTGTTAGCTTCGCCTATAAGATTGCATCTAAATTAAGATGATTTGTTGTCTTTCTTTTGGTCATGAAATGTCTCTTGTGGAAATTTCATTATGAACTCGTTCTTGTACCTTTGCCAATTTTATTGACAAAAAGGGCGAGAAATATTGTAGGTCACACTACAAATACATATGGTTTTCGGATCATTGTGTAAGGGGAAGTGGTTTCCATGATCGAGATGGATTATTGACTAAGGGGGAGCGATACATATCACCATAGTATTATTGTTAAAGTCGTGATGCAATTGGACTTTGATGTTCATAATAATACTATGACACTGTATAATAATGATCGAGAATCTCGATTTCTCTCATTGTTATAGCTACGGATCTTCAACAACGGTGATACTAAACTTACAACCTTTGGGATCATTGGAGTACTTGGAAGGACGAAGATTTCAAGGAACGTTTAAGATTGGACTATGGAATAGGAGCCACTAAAGTTTATCTTTTTTGTATTCCATATGTATTAATAGTTTTGTCACTAAAATTGACAAAGAAGGATATTGTTAGAGCATAGCTCGGTCAACCTCGCATGCGTTGCTATATCAAGCATGTTTGTCAATGTTAGTGATCAAAACTATAAAGTCTTGATTTTTAGCCTATTAGCTAAGTCTCGGACTAGGATAAGAAAAGTGTAGTTGAGCTCAAGGAGTTCATGGTGATTTAGCGACAACGACGAAGATCTACACCATGGAACCGTGGAACTTCATCAACAAAAAGGTATGTGAAGACTTGAACTTATTTATCACTCGAAAGTCTATCTATTCTTCTCCTACTTCTAATGAGACAAAAGTCGTATGCTATATAGACTAGATCATATACACTTGATATTTCGAGCTGAGTATTCATTGCTTATTTTTACTCGAAATCATGTGTTGGTAAAGCGTTTCGCTTTGATCAGGTTTATCTTCACCTAGTGACGAAAGTCATGAAAGTTTCAATCACTTTGGAAATTGCTCTGACGAGAAAGGTCTGTTGTTCTTCACGACTGAATATCGCATTCTGAGAATGTTTCAATGATTTAAATGAGAGTTTAGCTTATATAACCATGTATTCCTTGAACCGAAGTTTTCGAACTTTGTTGACCAAGAGAAATCGGTAGGATTGTGGAATTGGCTTGCCAAGTCCGCGAACCCAGTCCGCAGACTCAGTCCACGAACTGACGGAAGTTCTCGACCGAGAATTTCTGATGGGATTTCCAAAACTCGTTTGTGTGCTAAGTCTGCGAACTCAGTCCGCGAACTGGCGGAAGTTCTCGACCCGAGAATTTCAGCTGAGTTTGGAAAACTCAAACGATTAACTTAAGTCCGCGAACGTGTTTTTGAACTTAAGAGGTTATGATCTAAAGTTGTGCTCTGAACATGAAACATTAATTATTAAGGAATGCTTTATGCAAACCGTGGCTATAATGTTCATGAGTCGATTCTAATCGAATCGAATCATCTTTGTTTCAATTGTGTCTTGTGTAGTTACATAAGATCTCATAGCAATTTAACAACTCTTAACTAGTTTATTTGAGTCAATTGGACTAGTTATGGTGAAGAAGAACATGATTAATATGAGATGCTCATATGGTTGACCTTTTAGGTTATCATGTTGAACCAACATACGTGTACTCGTCTGGGCATGGTTTTCTCAAACCCAGTAAACGTGTACCCAAGTGTGTGTGACAAGCTATGTCTTCCGATCTAACGGTTGAGAGATATTGGCTTGAATCTAAATCAGGTTTTCATCTAAAGGTGGATAGAGTTTGCTTTGTGCCTAAGGAAAAACCCTGAATTGAAAGGATATATATATAGGATACATCTAGCTAGAGCAAAACTTAATCCCCACATGTCTGTGTGCTACTAGTGCGCTCGCTAGAGTCGATATCCATTAACCCTTGATTTTCTTCTCTAAAATCGGGTTAACGACTTAAAGACTTCATTGGGATTGTGAAGCCAGACCGATACTACTTTTATCGTAGTCGTGTGATCTGATCTTGCATCTTCTATCATACAAGCACAATATGTGATTGGCTTGATATCGTGAGAGTTATCCGATAGGCAAGATAAATAAGTCACAAACATCTTCGTCTCACTGTTTGTGATTCCTCGACAATCCGCTTGTGTAGTCAGGAAGGATTGCAGAGAGGTGATTGATTAATCTAGGCTGTTCTTCGGGAATATAAGACCGGATTATCAATTGCTTCTTGTTACCTTGAGTTTATATCTAAAGACGGAACAAAACCTAGGGTTTATCTGTGGGAGACAGATTTATCCTTTTGATAGACTTTTCTGTGTGAGACAGATTCGTTTATTATCAAGTCTGTGATTTTGGGTTGCAACAACTCTTAGTTGTGGGTGAGATCATCTAAGGGAATCAAGTATGCAGTGTCTGATCGCTGTCGTATGCGTCAAAAATAAATTCACTTTCTCACTCAACTAGATATAAATATAGTACGTGATAAGAAAGAGTTTGTTCCCACATAGAGGACTAGGTTGTCAATATGTTTCGGTTTCTTACGTAAAGCCAGGGGGATTTTCTGATTTTTATATACTAAAATAAAATAAAAGAAAAACAAAGAAATAAAGCACACAATTCAAATGTGTGAAAGGATTGGTCAAGGATATCGTTTTTATCCACAAACATGCTTTTCAACAATAACTAGAATTGATTTTAATCTCAACTTTTATCAAAAGTCCTAGGATATCTTGACCACAAGAATATCCCGCTAATTTCCTCTTGTCATCAACAAACACATTAAAAGATGCGAAAGTGAATTCTTCCTAGAAAGCAACCTAAAGTGTAAAAGCACAATTAAGTTTAACTCCCTAAGAGCACTAAGTTCTATGAAATAAGACTAATCAATGCAAACGAACGTGTAAAAGCACTAATCCGTTTTAACAAAGGTTATGACTCACATGTGACTTCTAGGATGTATCACTACAAGCAATAATCACAATTATGCTACTTGTATTCAAGGTGTGTCACGTTTACGTATAATAAATCCTAAACTAGCAATAGATATGATTACGAGTTCTACCAATTTGCAACTTGACGAAACTAACAATCAATCATACATGCGA